>NW_006298351.1:2437654-2478150 GCF_000327345.1 Myotis davidii
AGAATATGTATCAGTTAAATGATAATTATTAAACTGTGGCTTTATCCTTATTAATGAAATCAGAGCCTAACTGACCATTTGGGGGGATAATTCAAGACAAGGTTATTCTTCAAAGAAGGGCAATAAGGATGAGAAGCTGGGAAAAGTCATCCTCACACTATTTTTCTTTCCCTGGTCATGAAACGAAAAAAATGGTAATCCAGTAGAAAATGTTACATGTATTATAGATCTGCTTAATAATATATGACAAGTGGATATGAGTGATGAGGCCTTTAAGAGACTCTGGTGACATCATCCGTCTAACTTCAGACCTGGTCTGAGACATGTGATGTGGATGAGGCCACAGGGAATGGCGGGCTGCAGTACCAACGTTTATCATCCTTGGTCATCAACGTTTATTTTTTGCTACATCTTAGAAGTTTGGATTCCCACTTTCTCAGCCTGCTGGACTCATTCCAGTTCAACACACAGCGGTTTCGTGAATGCAAAGCTATAGAATGTTGGAGAAGGGGTGACAAAACCTCCTCAGCCATACTGACCTGAACCTGCCAGTGGCATATTTTCCAGAACCCAAACTTTGGTGCCTGTAATTGAAGATGTTGGATGCATGTAGTTGAAAAATGGTTTGGAATCAGAAAGACCAAGGCTGCAATTCCAGCTCAGTCTCTCATTCTAGTTAAACAACTCTCGGTATGGTACTTAGCTTCTTGGAGCTCATTTACTGTGTTTATACTAGTAAATGGAGATAACAGTGGCTACCTTGCCGGGCAGTTGATCGTGGAAGGAAAAGGTACCTAGGACTATGTTCATCATACAGGAGTTATGATGACTCAACATATGCTGACTCCCTTTCCAGTTTCCTACTCGTCTCACTGACAGGAAATGGCATCGGTGGCTTTGGAGTCCAGAGGAGCTAATTTCAAATTTTAGTTTTGCCTTTAACTTGTGTATCTACAGGCAAGTTCCTTAGCAGCTCTAAGCTCCAGTTTCCTCAGCTGTAAAATGGGAATAAGAACAGTCCTTACCTTAGTTCATTCATATGTAAAATAGCTATTGAGATGCTCCTTATGTCCTGGAACTATTTTAGCTTCTGGAAATACAGTGATGAACTAGACCAAGTCCCTGCCCTCATGAAGCAGGGAAGCAGGACCAAATAAAGATAGAATGTATTTTGCACAGTGCCTGACTGTAAGTATTTAATGAAAGTCAGCTTTAGTATATGTATTTTTTCACAAGATCAAGGAAATATGAGTTGTTTTCTTTTCAAAAGTTCAATAAAATATGTTGCACCAATGGATCTCAATAAACAGAATCATAGAACGGGAAGGAGCTTAGAGAGGATCTTGTCATAAAATCCAAGAATGATGAGCTGGCAGAAAATTGGGATTTACTTGATCCAGTGTTTTTCAAAACGGGGTGTTTTTCTTTCTGGGAAAGCACTGGAGAGGCCAGATCAGATCAACTCTTACCTATATTCCATACTGGGGTTCCTAGGGAAAAAATTCCATTGAAAAAAATTACTAATCTAGTCTAATACCTGCTTTGTAAAGACCAGAAACCTGCAGCTTAGAAAGGGGGAGGCCTCTCTCTGGTTCCATGGAAGAGCAGGAATTGTCAAATGGTAAGAGAGAGAGAGAAGAGAGAGACCTTTTCGATTATGCGATACTCTGCCCTCCTCCAAGTAATTCAGTCAGCACGTATGTGTTGCTCACCTCCTACTTGAGGGGTCCCTGGGGATCCAAAGATCTCTAGCCTTCCAGTTGCTTCCAAAGTTGGGGAGAACACTAATGTGAAGGCTCCAAGCTACATTCCAAGGAGAGGGGATTCTTTCCTGAGATACAAAACTACACATCCTCCTGCCTCCAGAGCATTCCAACTGAGGTCCCAGACTCCTCAAATCAAACATCTCCAAGCTCACTATCTGTGGTCGGCAACCTCTAAGGTCCCAATGACCCCGACCTCCAGGTGTTCATGCCCTTGCATAATCCCCTCTCTTTGAGTGTGGACTGAACCTGGTGACTTCTTTCTAATAATATAGGGCAGAAATGATGGGACGTCACTACCAATATTGGGTTATAAACTATTGTGACTTCCACCTTGGCATGCATTCCCTCAACTCTCTTGCTCGCTTACTCTGAGGGAGGCCAGCCTCTGTGTTGTGAGCTGCCCAGTGGAGAGGCCCAGGTGGGACAACAGCCGGGGGCAGGAACCGGGGACCTGAGCCAGCAGCCATGTGAGTGAGCTTGAAAGAGGATCTCTTCCCAGTAAGGCCTTGGGATGACTGCAGTCCTGGCCAACATGCTCACTGCAGCCTTGTGAGAGACTTTGAGCCACAGGCAGTTGGTTAGGCCTAGACTCCTGATCGACAGAAACTGTGAGACAATAGTTTACTAGTGTAAGCTGCTAAGTTTGGGGGTAATTTGTTACACAGCAATAGATAATTAACATACCATCTTTCTAAAGTCGACTTTGCCCCCAGTATTCCTTATCCACCCCATCACACAAGCCAAAAATTTCTCCTTCATCCTTTCTATCTACCTGCACACCAACTACTGCACATTCTACCTCCCAAGAGCTGTCTAGATCTGTCCTCTCTCACTGCTCCTAGTCTGGATTAGGTCTGCACCGTCTTGCACTGGGACTTTCCCATTTGTTTCCCTGATCCCAAACTCACCCCTCTAATTCGGCAGGCACAGGGGGCTGACACAGTATTTTTATAAAATGCAATTAGAATATCAACACTCCTCTGCCTAAAATCCCCACCTACAGAATGAAGTCCACATTCCACAGCATGGCCTACAATTTCCTCTATGATCTGGCATCTGTCTCACACTCAGCTTTATTTTCCCCCCACTCACTACTGCACATCTCAGGCTCCAAATGTGCCGAACTCTGAGTAGTTCTAGAATGCTTTACTCCCCTCTGCCTTTATACTATTTTGCCTGGAAGACCATTTTACTTATCAAATTTTTAATGAGCACCTACTAAATACTAGGTACTGTTCTAGGCACTGGGGATTAAGCAGTGAACAAGGCAAAGGATGTTTTAACATCCTGCCCTTTTGGAGCTTACATTCCAGTGGAGAGACACACACAACATGGAAATTATGAACTAATGCAAGGTAAAGACATTGAGTGTAACAGTGGGAGAAAGGGAGGGTCTGGTGGTTTAGATAGGATGGTTAGGGAAGTCCTTTCTAAGGTGACATTGATCATCCACTGTCTTCTGACTTGTATAGTTTCTGATGTGAACTTTTTGGTTACATTAAGTGGTTACATTTTAAAGCCCATTTGCAAGAGTTGCTTATGGAATGGATGTAGAAAGGAGGAAAAATAATTACTAAGGATGACTCTGAGCACAATGTGTGTTTATTTTCTCTCTAGCTGCTTTTAAATTTTCTTATCATCATTGGTGTTCCACAATTTAATTATGATAAGCCTTGAGTGTGCATGTGTGTGTATGTGTATGTATCATACCTGGAGCTTCTCAAGCTTCTTGAACTGTGGGGTTTATATTTTTGTGAAATTTGGAAATCTTTGGCCATTTCTTTAAACATTTTTCTGTATATTCCTTGTCTCTTCTGCTCAGGGAACTCCAATTATACATGTTAGACCACCTGCTATTGTACTACAGGTCACTGATGGTCTGTTCATTTATTTTTCCTGCCATTTTCCTATCTCTGTTTCATTTTGGATACATTCTGTTGCTATGTCTTCAAGTTCACTGATCATTTTTCCTTCAGTGTCTAATTTGCTGTTAATCCCTTCCAGTGAAATACTCATTTCAGTCATTGTATTTTCCTCTCTAGAAGTTCCATTTTGGTTCTTTTTACTAGTAATAACCTCCATTTTGTCTTCATTAAGTCATATTTTTTAAAAAAAATTTGTACATAATCATACACCTTAGCTCCCTCCTTTTCAGAATTCTGCTCACAGAATTCCAGCCACCTCAGCCTTCCCAAAATTTGATCTCCATTTCCTCAACTCATTGAGGTCACAGGGATCTGTTTAGGTTTTTCTCTCCCTGGGCCCATGTTCCAGAAATTGCCCCAAACAGAAAACCAAGGCCACTATAGTTTTATTCCCTTCTTCTTCAGGGATCCCAGTGCTGGGCTGTCTATTGTTCAAAGTCTTAAAACAGTTATTTCATGCATTTTGTCTGGTATTATACTTGTTTGCAGGGGGTTAGGTCCAGTCCTTTTTTTTTTTTTAATGTATTGGTTTTGTATGTATAGGTCCAGTCTTTGTTACTCCATCATGACCAGAAGCAAAAGTCTCAAGAGGTGATATATGAACAGGGACTGAATGAAGTGAGCAAATATGTGATTTGGAGAGCTAAGCTAAAGCACTTCAGGCTGAATGAACAACAAGAACAAAGGCCACTTTTGAAGAACAGCAAGGAGCAAAAGTGAGAGTGAGTAGTAGGAGATGAGGACAGGTAAAAAGACAATGGACAAATCATGCAGCATCTTGTAGGCCATGGTAAAGAGCCAGGATTTTAAATGCAATGAGAACGCTATTTGTGAGTTTGCACAAGGGAAGTAATTTGATCTGACATGTTTTAAAAGAATCACTTTGGTTACAGTGAGGAAAGGAGACTATAGATATGAGTGGAAATAGCGGCATCAACTAGGAGGCTACTGTTGTGGTATAAGTGCAAGGTGATGGCTGCCTAGACTGTGATAGTGGCAGTGGAGCTGGTTAGAAGTGGTTACATTTTAAAGCCCATTTGCAAGAGTTGCTTATGGAATGGATGTAGAAAGGAGGAAAAATAATAACTAAGGATGACTCTGATTTTTGTTCTAAGCAACTAATTGAATGCTATTCATGTACTGAAGCAGGAAAGACAATGGAGAGTTGTTTCAAGAGGGAAATCAAGAGTTTCATTTTGGACATGTCAAGTGGGAGATGCCCACTAGAAATCCAAGAAAGAAGATTAAGTGTGCAGTTGGTTATACCAGTTTGGAGCTCAAGGAGAGGTCAAGACTGGAAATACAAATTTAGGAGTCAAGGGCACATAGCTTGATCCTTAAAAGCCCTGGGGCTGGATGATATCAGAGAGTGACTGTAGATAAGAGGGGAGCTCTCCAAGTATTGAGTCCTGGGAATCTCCAACACTGGCAGGTCCAGAGGAAGGGCTGAGAGGCAGGAAGGAAACCAGGAGAGCGTGGTGTCCCTCACCTTTTCCTGCTTGGTGAATTCTTCATGCTGTAAGCTCCTGCTTAAGCATCTCCTCCTCTGAGCAGCCTTCCCTGATTGAGTTAGGGAGTTAGTGACTACCTTTTCTGTGCTCTCCCAGCATTCTGCACGTACCCTCTTGCAGCGTTTATTACAAGGAATTGTAATTCCCACATATTGGTCTTCCCTACTCTGCTGTGTACCACTTAAGGGCACATCCATACCCACGTACCCCACAACTAGCTTGTCTCAGTGAGTACCCAGGGCGTATGTGAGAGTCCAAAAGGGAAAAAAGCCCAATATCAGAAGTGGTCGAGGAAGACTTAACAGAGAAGGTGGGATCTGAGCAGTACCTTCTTGGAAAGCACTGGATTTCTTCCAACAAAATTACAAGAATAGGAGAGAGCATGGCAGGCCAAGACAGAAGAGAACAAACACAAATTATGTCCAAGAGACAGGAATTGGCTCTATTTGGTGAGCCTGCAAGGTTCAGGAAGGGTATAGGGAAGTGAGGTTGGAGCCAGGCTGGGAGGCAACCAACACTAGGCCAAGGACTTGGTTCTTAAACTAGGTTCCTAGGAACACTGGTGTTCCATTATGTTTAAAATGTGACAATTTCATGGTTTCATATAACCTCAAGGCGCTTCCTCAGAGACAATTTTGAGAACCGTTGTTATAAATAACGAGTGGTATAATAATTAAAACTGTCATTTATTAAGTGTTTACTGTGCCAAATGTTCCATGTGGCTTTCTCTCATTCAATCTTACAACAGTTCTGTGAGGTAGACACAAATAGTATCTCTACTTGCAGATAAGGAAATTGGGGTAAAGAGAGGTTAACTTGCCAAGCTTGCAGCTAGAAGTGCTGGAAGGAGGAGCTGGGATTAGCTCAAACCCAGGGCATCTGAGAACGAAACCCAAGGCCTTGCAAGACCCCTAGACTGTTTCTTCCCCTCCTTCCCACGGGCTGTCTGGGGCTGAAGTGGGAGGAAGAAGTCACAAGAACAATGAAGAAAGAGGAGAAGCACCTGAGGTTCTAGGGAAGGTGTCTCCTCCAGACATGTGGGGGGAAGGTCACGGCCAAGGAGAGAATTAGACACGGAACTATAGGCAGATAGAGACCGAGCAATGGAATTGGGATAGGATGTTCTTGAACGCTGAGCTGGAAACTTTCCCTCTGCCTGTGCATTTCTGCCACATGAATCATCTATACCCAGACAGACCTCACTGTTTAAGCCAAGGTCACACTCCTGCCCTCAAGAAGACTGACATGAAGATATGTTGCTGGGGGCGGCCAGGGAAATGACAGGGGGAAAGGCCAGAATGACAGGGCGGCCACGTTCCTAGGCAACACATTACAGGAAACCTGCCCACAGCCCGAGCTATGCCAGCAGCTGCTATGGACCATCACGATTTCCCAAGTAGTTATTGTGGCTATGATTGGAAAGGGGTCGCAGTCACATGTTCAAGATAAATGTAATTTTATTGGCTGGGGTTTATGTCCTGGAATGCTGTAGTCTGGGCCAGGCCCAAGCTACAAGTAAAAGAGGCTTCATAGCAAAGAAATAATGCATCATACTGTATATGCACAGAACATTATTTCAGTTTGCAGAGCCCTGCATAATCTTCATCTCATGTGAGTTGGGCAACAAGCCTGTAAGGTAGTTGAGGAAACTGAGGCACAGAGAAATTAAGTGACTTATGCA
Organism: Myotis davidii; assembly: GCF_000327345.1. Classification (NCBI taxonomy): domain Eukaryota; kingdom Metazoa; phylum Chordata; class Mammalia; order Chiroptera; family Vespertilionidae; genus Myotis; species Myotis davidii. Next base: position 2,444,538 of record NW_006298351.1, read on the forward strand.
TCACACAGCAAGTCAATGGCAGAACCATATGTTGTCCCCAAATCTTTGGGTTCCAAGTTAATTCAGGTGTATGAAACTCAAACTAATAAGTGTTTTAACAAGTGATACGAATAAAAAAAGCAAGAGAGAACTCCAAGGAGAAAAGGATAATATTTTATCAATTGCTGTGAGTCTGAAATGTGTGGTGACCACATTTCAAATACCTAACACTTTCTAGTCAAAGCCTTTTCACCTACATTACTTCACAGCACTCCTAGGGAGGCAGGTAGGGAAGTGGTCATTCACAAAGAAACAGAGGCCCAAGAGCTCCCCCTGGAGTTTACTTCTGGTACTGTGCTCCTCCCCTGACCCCAGGCCTGGAAGCATTTAGTGTGGTCAAGCAATAGAAAATGGTCACAGGGCTGTGGTTCCATTTGCTAGATGTGATCTGTCCAAACCAGTGGCTCTCTCCCTGTCTGCCCTCTAGTTCCCCACAGCTTGGGCCCCTGGTTCCACCCCAATGGCTGCCCCGGCCGCCTGTCCACAGCAAGACAACCGCCCTGACCCTCCACCCTGCACTCTCACTGTGCCAGGGCTCTGTGGCTTGGCCATGCAGGCCAGGCCCACATGATACTCCTGGAATAGATGTCATGACCAAACAGATGTGACCACACAGTCCCCCGGGATGACCCCTGGATGCCTCCACGTTGCAACTGGCCCCTTTGCCCTAACTTATTGATGGCTCTGGCCAGGCCCTGTTTTTTCTGGTGCTACCTCTAGGTTCTGCCCGCTGACCCTTACTAATGCCATAAGCTACGTACCTGATGGCTGAGCTGGACATCCTGCCTGGGAACCAAAGCCTGGGAGTCCAAGAGCCTACGGACAGGTCTCTGGATGACAATTAGCCCCTCCTGAAACTGATCATTGCCTGAATTCCCTCCCTCCCCAAAGGGTTCCCCCAGCCTGCCTGAAAATCCTGCTGACTGGTGCCCAGCGCCTGCAGTAGCTTCCGTGGAGTGGAGCCTCCCTGCCCCCTCCGGGACCAGCCTCCTCTCCAGCTGTTACTTCCCTGTCACAGTTTTAGACAGAGGACTAGAAACAACCCTAGTGTTCATTGACAGGAGGACTGATGAACAAACTGCTCACTCACAATGGGCTGTGCAGCCGTGGGAATGAAACGGCACCAGCGATTCCCATGAACACGCATGGAAAGAATGTTACTGTGTCTACACACCTTACAACAGTTCTTATAAAGCTCAAAAGCAAGCAACGCAAACAATACGTCGTTTAGGGATACATTCAGGGTACTGTAAATATTTTTAAAGCAAGGAAGCGATAAACATAAAATTCAGGATAATGGTTGCTTCGGGGGTCAGAATGGGATGGGGAGCAGCATGGTAATTGGAACTCTGGGGTTAGGAGGTGGGTTGGGGATGATTATTTTGTTGCTCTGCCTCATAGCTTTCATATATGTCCGTGTATTCTTTTTTATATACAACTGCTGCAAGATACTTTAAAAGATTAGATGGAGAGGGTCCCAGACTCCATCCTATTACCTTCTTCCCATTCTGGTTTATCTGGTGGCAGGAAACTGTGCCTTCTGGGTGCCATGGCTCCACCTCCCCACCCTCACCCCCGCACACCCCCTCCCGCGATCCTCACCTTCACAGCCAAATGACCTGAAAGAATGCTCTACCCTCATCCTCATTTCCTTCCCTACCACACTCTGGCTCAGTCCCCTAAATTCTGACCCCTGTCTCATCACACTACTGTCTCTTTAGCAGCTTAGATAGTGCCCGGCCCCCTACTCAGCTGGCGGTAAAAATTGCTGAAAGAATGAATGCATAAATGAATGGCAGGCACTGTGGTTTGCAGATGTTGTCTCATTTAATTCTTATAAGATCCTTAATCCTTTAAGGGAGGTACTATTTGTCTCATTTTATAGATGAGAAGAGGGACGTAACTTACCCCAAATCACACAGCTAGCAAATAGAAAACAGAAGTTGGACCCCGATTTAACATTAAAGACCGTCCCAGCAACCACCCCTCCCCACCTCAGGCCACACACCCTCCCCTCATCCCCTACGAGGCCAAGGCTGGGAACTCCCAGCTGGGAACTAGGGTTGGTTACCTGAAAGCATGTGGGCCCCGGCCTCCCTGCAGGGATGTCCGACTGGTAGAAAACTTTGAGCTCTGGAGTCAGGGCAATGACGGTCTTAATCACCAAGGAGATGATATCAGACCAGACCTTCTTGATGTCAACGCCTTTGGAAGACAACCTACAAAGAATGCTAGAAAAAGTCCTTTTGCTGCCTGTGCTAGTGCTGTCCGAGTGGACAAAGTTACCGCTATGGATGTTCAGGGAGTAGTTGGTTAAGTGCATAAAGATGTGGTGCAGGTTTTTGGGAGTGGGCTCCTGGTATGGCTCTGTACAAAATCTGGAGAGTCCATCTTTGGCTATGTAAATCTCTAAGGGGTCTAAGGACTTCAGTAAGACATACAGGCGAATGTCAAACTTGAGCTTGTCGATAAGGAGAGGTTTGCAGATGTATTCCTGGACCACCGCCGGCCTGCGCTGCAGGGTCCCTGCCAGGCGGATGTCACTGGGGTCTTTAATGAGGTAGATTCCGTCACCCTGACAACCACCATCAGGTTTCACAATAAAAGTGGGCTTCCAGGAGGGGTCACCGTCTTTCACCATTTGAACCTGGGGGGAGAAAAGAAAGGTTAGCATGATGTTCTTCTCCTCTATGGACCCCCAAGACAGAGCAGGATATTGGCAAATGTTTAGTAAATGAGTGACAAAGTGAGTCCTGCCTATGTGACACTCACTGAGCACCTGCCAGGGAGATAACACTGTGCTAGGTGCCAACATAGTAACCCAAGGCTACCCCCCAATCTTGTCCTCCAGGAGGGAGATCGAAAGCACAGAGGATTTGCTGTCATAAGACCTGGGTTCGAATCCCAGATCTTTGCCGGTTATTAGCTATAACCCAGAGCAAGTCATATAATTGATGATGATTATTGTTTAAGAGTGCCTACTATGTGCCAGGCACTATATTAGACACTTTACATACGTTATCTAAGAAAGTATGATGGCTCTCCTCTTATGATACAGAAAACAGGAGATGGTGCATCAGTTGTTAAGAGTCTGGGCGTCTCATCAGGCTGCCTGGTCTAGAATCCTGGCCCTGCTACTTACTGTGTGACCTTGGGCAAGTTACTTAAGTTATCTGTGCCTTCCTCATCTGTAAAAGAGGAGAAAGAGTATTCGGAGGATGAATGAGATAATAAATGCAAAGGGTTAAGCCCACAGGCCCTGACACATCCAAGGCAGCCATCAAGCCTAGCTGAGGCTATTTTTCAAAGATGGAATAACTTGCCGGCTAACAGAGGGGCAGAACTGGGATTGAAATCCAGATCAAAGACTCTAATATGCCCTGACTCCCTCCATGTCTCGAGTTCCTCGTCTTAAAAATGGGAATATAAAACAAACCCTCATGAATCACTGAAAAGAAGAAATAAACTAAAATGTGCAAAAGGCTAAGCACAATACCAAACACAGAGCCAGTGTACAGAAATGCTAGTTTCATCATTTATATCTCTTATTAGGCTCACCTAGTAGACGTAGCCAATCCTTCAGTCTATTGAGACTTTTATGAAACTAGATTCTGCCATCCGTAATATTTGCTGTCCTACCAGCTCCAGGTCAGCAAGACATTCACATAATTATCCAGGCCACCTGACCAGTCCAGACAGTCAGTCTGGATCCAGGTCTGCATAATTCATATGCTTCCAATTCCCCCGGACCCTTGTCATATCCTTCATGCAGCTATGGGGAATGTATGGGCTGAACGCCATGAGAGGAGGTTTTCACAGGGGGCGGGGTGAAGGGGCTGGAGGAAATTGAAGGGTGGGCTTTAAAGCCACTCTCTCTGCCACATCTGGTGAGAAAGAGCCCAGGAACAGGCGTTCCTTCCATTCTGAAGGGTGTAACTCAGAGTGCAGCGGCATGCCCCAGTGCTGGGCTCGCCTTGGCCTCCACCTTTGCTGTGTAAGCCCAACCCAGGACATGTGCACTCTGGGTTTTACTTATCTCTCTGACCTGCCTATATTTCTAAGTGAAGCTTTTGCCAATTCCTTGGGCACTATCAGTTACTCCAGGCTTGTAAGAGATCTTTAACAATGGAGAAACACTTAAAGCCTTAATAATGGCCCACATCAATTTTTTCCCCTTGTCAGCAGGATTTGAGAATGGAACCTCACCAGAGATCAATGCAAGCCTCCCTGGGCCCTCCACCAAGCCTTTCTTGCAACTGTGACCTTGACGTTGATGTGTAGTTATTTAATATTCATCCAAAGCATTCATACGTTTGGCCCTTTACAGTAAATAGAAGTGTGCTGGAGAAATGGCAGTTATGGATCAGGAAGTGAAAAATGTCAGGCTTGCACTGATGGGTAATTCCTCCCTCTGGAAAGCTTTTGCAATGCTGAAGATGCTAACAGTTTAATATATTATCAGGAGCAATATTTTCTCCTTTGAATCCAGTATATGCCTTAAATAAATTAAACTACATGGTCAATAGTCTCTGCCATTCATTGCATTACTGGATATTTCTTTTGCTCTTTGCCAGAATACCACCATACAAATCAGGATTATTAATACTAACAGAATCGCTGAATTTTTAGAACTGGAATGATCCTTGGAGATCAGCACAGCCTGGTCCTCTATAATTTAAATGCCGAAGCTGAGGCTCTGAGAGGTGACATTTAGCCAGTTGGGTCCCACAACTGGCTAGGCAGTGATGGCGAACCTATGACATGAGTGTCAGAGGTGACACACGAACTCATTTTTTTGGTTGATTTTTCTTTGTTAAATGGCATTTAAATATATAAAATAAATATCAAAAATATAAATCTTTGTCTTACTATGGTTGCAAATATCAAAAAATTTCTATATGTGACACGGCACCAGAGTTAAGTCAGGGTTTTTCAAAATGCTGACACGTCGAGCTCAAAAGGTTCGCCATCACTGGGCTAGGGGGATGGTTAGGTTGAAAGCTGAGGTCTTCTCACCCCACTGCACATTCCTTGTGCCACTTTTACCTCTGATAAGATAAAATCAAAGGTTCTTTTTCCCCTGAATACTATAGGAAAGATTCTCTTAATGTAGCAGGCACGATTGGTCTCTGTCCTCACATTACAGAAGGTAGCCCTGAGCACTGCCTCCTTGGAACTGGAAGCACAGACCCCGAGTTTGCCAGGACCTCTGTCTGGGTTCCTGGCACAGCCAATGGGAAAGCCAGAGAGTTGGGCTGAATGTGGTTCCCCAGCCCTCAGACCTTTCAGCAACTTCTATTTTAAAAAAGGAGAGAGATTTTCCAAAATTTCAAATCCATTCTCCTCTGAGGTTTTACTCAAGGGTGACCCTTTCCCCCCAGCTATTTAAAGTTATTAATGTTAAGAACTAATGCATTGGTTCTTAGCAAGAAGTCATGGACCAGAATCTAAATATAATCTATATAACGAGGCCCCAACCCCCCAAATTCTGATGTAATAGATGTGGGAAAAGACCTGGGCAGGCGTATTTTGGAAAAAGCATGGTGGGTGATTCTGATGTTCACTCAGTTTGAGAGTCACTGGACTAATGTGACTTAACTAAAAAGATAATCTGGGATTAACATACTAAATGAAGTTTTCTGCATCAATGTCAGCCTGAACATGAGGAAGACCTGCACTTAGGCTAACGCTGATGGTATCTCCATTTTTACCCAAACCTGCTGTTGGCTGTGAAATCCATTATCTTGTAACTGTATGCATTGATGGCTGAAAGAGATAACCATGAGGATGTGGTGGCCTGATTGCTTGGCAGTCATCAGGCCTGTTAAAAAATTTATGTGTCTTTTACCGCCCCCTAGTGGATATTTAAGAAATATAACTGGGACATTTCTCCCATTCCCCCATTCAAAATTACGACTCTTCTTAGCAGTAAGACACTATTAAGATGTTAAAATTGTCTCAAAGAAGCACCACTAAAAAGCCGTGGTACCGTTAGGGTAAGATTATACTTTGGGATGGACTCATCTCTAAAATGCCAGGGATATCCAAGGTCACATTCATTTTCATACTCTGTCTTAACTATTTTCAGGGGTCCTCCCTACTACACAGGTTGATCTACGTATTTAAATTCTCTCAGCCTATATAAACTTTTACAATTTGGGTAACATGAGTATGAAATTCTGGAAATACATGCCATAAAAAATCAGCAATTTGTATATTCCTCATTGAGCTTTTTTTGTATTTTCTAAACTTTCCATTAGAAAAAAAAATAGCAATATCAGGCAGCAGTGAGTGCCTCTAAATATAAAGATTTTCATAAGGAATAGCTTTTGGTGAACAGATAGTTGTACTTCTCTGTTCATAGCAGCATTGCTCACAATGGCCAAAGGTGGAAACAACCCAAATGTCCATCAGCAGAAGAAGGATAAAAAAAAAATGTGGTGTGTACACACAATGGAATATTATTCAGCCATAAAAAGGAAGGAAATTCTGACACCTGCTACAACATGGATGAACCTTGAGGACACTATGTTAAGTGAAGTAGTAAGCCAGACATAAGAGGACAAATACTGTATGCTTCCACTTATGAAGTACCCAGTGTAGTCAAATTCATAAAGACAGAAAGTAGAATGATGGTCGCCAGTGACTGGGGGAGGGAGTTAGTGTTTGATGGGTAGAGTTTCAGTTCAGGAAGATGAAAAAAGTTCTGGAGATGGATGTGGTGATGGTTGGACAACAATGTGAATGTACTTACTGTCACTGAACTGGACATTTAAAAATGATTAAGATGGTAGTTTTATGTTATGCATATTTTCCCACAATTTTTATAAAGTTGAAAAATGTTTAAAAATAGAAAAGAAATAGCTTTTGGTGTAATAGAAAGACTATTGAAGCGAAAGACAGAAAATCTAGCTCCTATTCCCACTTTAGTCAGATGACCTTGAGAGTGCCCTTGAAAGAGTCACCTGACCTCCTGGCCTCTGTTGTACTCACCTATAAAATAAAGAGGCCACACTAAGGTCCCTGGCTTCTGCCAGCACACAAATTCTAACAACGATTTATCTTGACATCACCACAGTTGAAAGCTGTGCTATAAACACGTAAGTGACATTAGTCGGTGGGGAGTTCATACTGAGTTGCTGTGAGCAGCGCCTCGGGATAATCTACCAGAGCAGATCTGGATGGGAGATTTACGATGCACTTGAGGAAGTTGGCTGGGCATCTGGGGAAGCAAGCTAAAATATTTTGAGAGAGAAATTCAGCAACAGGAATACGAAGCCATAAAGCACTATTAGCAGTGAGGGGCAGGTAGGAGGATGATTTCTTAAGAAACTGTATCTGCAATACCTGGGAAGTCAAAGCCAGTTAGAGGAGTCCTCTATCACTCAGATGGATGTATATCCCATCTTAGCAACCCAGGCCCTTCATGGCACAGGTACGGGCAGAGCTTAAGTAAAAACAAGCCTCTGGGGAGACAAACATGTCACAAAGCACATGCTGGACATGGTGCAGGGACCAGCCCTTTCCCCTTCCGGCTTCAACAGGCCGAGCCTCACACTCAGGGCAAATCCCTGCTCCCAGCATCAGGCAATTCCTGAGTCAGTTGAAAATTAGGCTACCCAGGGCCAGACTGTGAGGTAGCAGCTGAGGCGAAGAGGAAGAACTGAGCAGGAAGATGCTGCCACGTGGGTTTTATGAAGGCAGGAGAGAGTGGCATATGTCTGGGGAACTGCAAAGAGCCCCGATGGCTGGAGAGCAGAGAATGGGTGGAGCGGGGAGAGCACTGGAAATCTGACTGCTGAGACCTGCCGGGCAGATCACTGCAACAACCATCACAGCAGCCCATACCCACCGGGCACGCACTCAGGGTCAGGTGCTGTTGGAAGCACTTCGCGTGCACTATCTCATTCAATCCTCAACAATCCTATTTACAGATGAGGAAGTGGGGACCTAAGGACATGAAAAAATCTGCCAGAGGCACACAGCCAGCAAGACTGGGTCAATATCCGAGCACAGGCATCAGGCTCCAGCAACCATGTGTAGAATGAATGATGATATGTGAGGAAGGGGAATGGAAGACCAAACCTGGGTATGAGAAGGGGCCTGGCAGGGAACGGCCCTGAATATCATTTTGTAAAGTTTGGACAGTGTCCTGAAGTGATGAGGAGTCAGTGAAGGTTTTGAGGAGGAAGCAACATAATTAGCCGTGTACTTAGAAATATCATTCTGGCTGCTGCGTAGAAAATCTGGGGGTTGGGTATGCGGTCAGGGACAGAGGGGAAATGCCTGAGGGGAAACGCCTGAGCCGAGGCTTGCAGTGGGGTTAGGGAAAGGAATCTGGTTTGAGGAATATTTTAGAGGTGAGGTCGACAGGGCTGGGTGACTAGGTGAGGGAGACAGGAGCATGTGGGACTACTTCCGAATGTCTAGATGGATATTGTTATATTCACAGGGCATATAAGAGGAGTGACAGGGGTTTAGGGAATGCTGGGAAGAGGATGAGCCAGACAGATAGAGGGACCTAGAGGGCACCCAGCTGGGGAGGTTCTATAATTGTGTGGAAACATGGGCCTGGAGCTTGGGGGAGAAATCCGGGTCCTCCGGTCCTCGGATGATGGGTAAACCTTCTACAATGGGCCAGGCTACTTGGAAAAAGTATGGGCAGGGAGAAGAGGACACCTGGGAATGAGAGGTGGGGCGGGCAGAAAAGATCACAAAACACCTTGTATTTGTACTTGAACTGTAGGCAATGGGTGGGTTTGCAACAGGTGGGTAACATGGCACCCATATCACTCTGGCAGGATGGTTTGGAAAGAATAAGGGAGATTTGGGGCCTATCAAAGTCCCGAAGAGCTGGGCAGTGGCTGGGATGGGATAAGGCACAGGTAGGCTCAGAGGCACCTGGTGACTGGATGGAGGTGGAGGGTGAGGGAGAGGGAATCAGTAGTGCTAGGGGAGGGTACCATCTACAGATTTAGGGAATACAGGAAAAGGAGTTCTGGACAGGTGAGGGGCGGAGGGTGGGGGGGGGGGGAAGAGTTCACCTCATTGACTGAATATCAATTGAGCGCCTATAGCAATGGAGCCAATTTAGGACTTCATAACCTCATTCCTCAAGCACCTTACTGGTCATCAAAACCTGACTGTGTTGCCCAGCATGTCTCATACAGATGATTAATTTTGGTATAGCAACTCTCCCAGTGTTAGCAGAAATAAGAACTGCTGTCTGGCAGCAGTAAGACTCAGATTTTAAACTCAGACATGGAATATCTGGACCCTGATGGTTAGAGTAGGGCAGCCACAGGCCCCAGGGCAAACTGTCCTCCCACTGTGTGGACAAATATTCTCAGCACTCCCTGGCTTTCAGGAATTCCAGTTAAAAAAACAAACCTAAGTTGCAAAACAAAGCCTTTGCTCTTTTAATCACTGATGCATACCCTGGATTTACTTGAACAGTTTAAAGAAACTAACGAGAATTGTTCCCAAGGACCACTCACGTGCAACCCCTTGGCATGGCTGAGGGGTCCTCCTTCCTGGAAGCTAGCTCCCTCTCCACAGCCTATTTCCTGCCTTCCCGCCCCGCCCTCTTCCATGCCTCTGTGCGGCACATGTGCTTCCCCTCGGCCTCCACTGGCCTCTTTGTCACTTCTTTGCCTACAGAACTCCTGCTCATCATCCAGGGCCCAGCCCACAGGTTCCCTCTGAGAATCCTTTCCTGGCTCACAACCCTCCAGGCAGAACAGCCACTCCCGTCCTCTGTGCTCCCACGGTGGTGGCATCTAATCTTTCTCAGCACACCTCTATCACACTGTCATGTAACTACATGTGTGACTTTGAATTTAGAGCGTTATTATATTATAGCTACATATTTAAGTACATTATGGAAGCTAAGAATATGGGTGCTGAAGCTAGACTCCCTCCAGTGCTAGAGAGCCCAGCCCTATTGCCACTTAGTAGCTACATAACCCTCAACTATTTCCTTACCTCTCCGGCCTCAGTTTGTTAACCTGGAAAACAGGAGTAATGCCTCTGCCATAGGGTTGGTGTGAAGATTACAAAAGGTAAAGAATGTGAAGAGCCAGGGCTAACAAATGGTGAGCTATTATTGCTATTGATTGTCTCTCCCATTTGAGGATGTGCTCGCTGAGGATGAAGACCAAGTCTTATTTTACTCATGATTCCCAGTATATAGCAGAGTGAGTGCTTAATAAATGTTGTCCAAAATGAAGTGATAAGAAAGCGAGATTGCCATAGCATTTATGAACCCAGGAACATTAGTTAATATATATCTAGTTGACAGATTGCCAGATAAACTAACTTCTTCTATAGAAACAAAAGTATTTTAATGCTAAGAAAGCGGAAAAGGAAAACTACCACCCGTGGAACACATCTCCTGTGTTATGTGCTGTGCGGCCACCATCCAGGGAATCCTCACAACAGCCCTGCAAAGAGGGTGGATCCCAGGGCAAAGGTCACACAGCCAACGGGCAGTAAAGTTATAATGAAACCAAGTTGATCAGAGTCAAAAGTCTGTCATCTTTCCATAACAACTATGTTCTTTGGGAAAGCTCAAAGCAGTTGAGATGTAGGAACTTCTGTTAATAAGTAAGGAGGGAAATCACTGTGGGAATACAAAGTTATAGCCAAGCCAACCTGCTCATCTTGCCTGAGTTGGGGCCAGCAGGGTAAGAAGAGTGACTCCACACAGCCACAGAGCTAGTTGCCTATATCTTCACACCAGCCAGGAAGGAATTATCATACACACACACACACACACACTTTATAAACAAAGAAATGGAAGACTTGCCCAAGGCCACACAACTAGTGGCAGAGCCAGAACGAAAGCATAAAATTTCCAGATTTCCAACCCCAGGCTCTTTCTACCATAAGTGCTGGGCGCACTGACGTGGTCTTTCAGACAAGACCGTAGGAATAGCACTCTCTCCTCGTTCTCAATAACAACATCGCGTGCGTTTGGTATTACAATAAATTTCAGTGCTTTTCAGAGCTGTCGCCTTATTTAATGATCAATTCTCCATTCTAGGGAGAATGAGGGCCTTGAGGTCCAGAGAATAAAGTAAGAAGCCTGCAGTCCCCCGGCCAGAAGTCCTGGGGCCAAGGTGCCCTTCCCTTTGAAGGTGCTCTCAAATTTACCTGGGAGGTGACAGAGCATCGCGAGGCAGCTTGGGGAAGCTGGCCCTTCTGATCATGACAACCAAATAGCAAAGAGGAGCCACTCTGTGCACTTTCCAAATCCAGGTGTTTTCAAGGCAATGTAATGGATCCCACTTTCAGTCAATAGCAACTTTATGTGGCCATAATCCACCCATCATTAGTGAACAAAGAGCCACTCTAGAACACACCTGGGACAATAAATCCTGCTTAAGAGGAAGGGACCAGTTGTAAGACTGTCCATGTTCCTTTTAGGTCACCCCATAACGCCTGAACCCTTCTTGTTGGAGACTCATGAGGAGAGTGAGAACCCAAGGACAGCTGGTTCACTGGCCAGGCCAGTCAGCCCTACCTGGCCTGTCCCGCCCTCCTCCTCTCCCCTGAGTTTCCCTAGCACAGGGGCACAGACCAGGCCTGCCGGGCCTGAGGCTACTTCCTAAGGGTCTTGGGGCATCCCTGAGCATGGGGGCCCCTAGGCTGCTGCTCCCCTTCACCTCCGCCGGGGCCACATATCTGAGTGTCCGTGGGGAACAGCAGAGTGCAGGGCACGGGCTTTGGAGACAGACCTGGGTTCAAATTTCAGATCAGCTGCCTCATAGCGGCGGGCCCTGGCTGAGCTACCTGACCTGTGTTCAGTATCCTCCCCCGTCACAGGAAGAACAGTGCCCAGCTCCCATGCTGCTGTAAGGATAAAATAATCCTCGCATTTGGACTTAGCACAGCACTATAGTTGGTATTAGTTCATTCTACTGTATCACTCTGCCTTGGTTTCCTGATCAGCCTCCAGATTCCCTACTGAGGCTCATCTCAGACCAGCTGGGTTCCCTGGTGACTGGGCCTGTCTCAGCTGTTTCCTGGTCCCCTTGGATGGCAGCCTCACCTTTCCTCTGCTCCTTTGGGCCCCCCAGCAGAGTCCAGCCCACAGCCAGGTTTGCCGCCCTGGCCTCACAGACCTCACTCCCTTCCTTTCTTTCCCACAGACTCCTACTGAGGTCCCAGGAGGCATCGCAGCTGATTCCATCCGAACACAACACTCGACTGCTGAGTAAGCTCCCCTTCCAGCTAAAATCGTTTTTCCGATACTGAGGCTTTCCTGCTAATGAACTGGCGAAATAATCTTTAGCTCACCTCCAAATGTATATGACTCCATTATAATCAAAAGCCCTAGCTTTCCTCCTTCCCAGCACCAGAGTCCCTCATATGCCTTTTACATCCTTGCCATACTTTACACAGTGCCCTTTAACAACTATGAGACTATCCGTGTCCTACTTTGCAACACTCCCAATGCCCTTCCACCCTCTGAGGAATGGTGAGTGCCAGGCCTGTCACCATGTACACAGGAGATCTAATCTACAAGATAAGTAACAGCGTTTTCATTTTGGGATTTTGTAAGTAGAGATTTTCCTCTACTGCATGGAAACCCGCAAGCCAAGACACCAATCTACTCGAGAACCAGGCTGGGCAGCCAAGTGCCTGCCGGGACCAGACAATCATTAGCCTGATCGTTGACACCAAGAGAGTAAGGACAGGGTCTCCACAAGAGCTGGATTCCAGCCGCTGGTTTAAATGTCAGGGAGAAGCAGGAAGGTGTTGACATGGAAGGAATTACTTCGACATGTCTTTGATCACGGATGCTCTGTGGTGTTCTAAATGAGCGCGCTGGTTGGAAGCCAAGCGGGCAGAGTTTTACAAAGAAACTCCTCCTGTGCCATGGAAGGCCAGCTCTGTACGCCACTTTTCCTTAAATAAACACTGCGTTCCCTCCCCCTTCACTTCAATGGGAGCAGGTGACCACGGAACGAGAACTTGGGCTCAGCTCTCCATGGGCTCACAGGGAATGTCAGCCCAGCAGTCCCTTCCTAACCTCTGGCCATCACTTAACTTCAGAGTCACCTGTGAGAAAACTTCCCTGTTTCCTTAATAAATCTGAGAGGGAGTGGAGGACATCTCTCCATGTGGAAACAGGCTCCGCTGTCTCTTCCCCCAAATCCACTTCCCTTGGGGGATATCTCACTAGTCACTGTCCCACAACAACGACCTTGGACAGGAGGGGAGTTTGACCCCCTTTAGTGCTCGGACCAAGCATGGGCTCCAACACTTTCCTTAGTTCCTCCTGACCCAGGTGCAAAGCTTTAAAGGCTTTACCAATGACCCAGCCGCTGGTTTAAATGTCAGGGAGAAGCAGGAAGGTGTTGACATGGAAGGAAGCGGCTGGGGAGCAAAAGGGAGATAAACAGAGGAGAGACTGGAACTACATTGTTTTGTTTAGAGACTCTCATCTCAGTGCCAGGGCTCTTCAGTGTGCCCTGGTGGTGGCAGGCAGTGTCTTCCAGGCCCTAGGAGCGCATCAGGTCCCTGGAGGCTCAGCTCTGAGACCTCACCTATGACCCATAAAGACAGGGCAGCTGTGCTACAACCTCAACAGGACAGCATTTCAGGGTATCAGGATACGATCCCATAAACTAACAGTCATAGAGAGATGTGCACAAGAAATAGTAGGGTATTTGCTACCCTACAGCAACACTAACCTCATCCATGTAAAAAACGGGATCACGATAAACCTCTCTGGCCCAGCATTTCCAGCCATGCATGCCCAGGAACACTTGTAAAACTGTAATGTACCTGGAGAACACCAACAGGAGCTCACCTACATTCTCATTAATAATGTGGACCGATTATCATTTCAGTGTATAAGACATGGTGACACGGTGACATTAGTCAATGGTGACATGAGTCAATATGTATTATAACACTAAATATACAACAATTAATCTGAGGGACCATTTACTCCTTTGCCTTCACCTTGAATCCAAGTAGGATTGATCTCCTTGTTAGTGGTTCGCCCGGATACTTTTTAAAGCATTCCTGGTTATCTAACAAAGGGGGAGTCCATACACAGCAGAGGTAAGTCTGAGTGCTTTTACTCTGATAACTCTTTCTACCCCGAGCTGTGAGCGCTTCCTAAATATCTAGAAGTTGCTTTATATGTGTCACACTGAGGGGAGGAAAGGAGCAAGAGAAAGAAAAGGCCATTCATTGAGCATTGTGGTGGGTGGTCTACAGTGATCTTATTTAATACTCATCCCATGAGCATCTGCCAACAGCCCATGAGGCAGCGTCCTTGCTGAGTTTTACAGAGGAGGAACCAGCTATTTTTTAAGATGATCATGTAGAGGCTGGAGCCTGGCCACCTGTCCAGGTGTGGAAGGGATTCCCCAGGGGGGAATGGCCTGGATGGCTTCTCAGGTCCTTTCCAATCCCGAACATTTGTTTATTCTTTGGTTTCCAGGCCTCAGGAGTATCTCTGACTTGCTGTGTGACTGGGCCAAGCCTCTTTCCTTCTCTGGGTTTCAGTTTCCTCATCCATACAATGGAGGCATTTCTCTGCTCAGGATTCTCTCTAGAAGCTCTCTGGGGAACAAGGATTATGACAAGACTGCCTACAGGATAGCATTGTGCTATGAGAGGTCACAACCTTGCTCCTCCGTGGGGATGCCCACCCTGTGTGCAGTGAGACGTAGGTTGCCTCCCTCCCTAGGCAGGGACACAGAGCGGGGTTATCCTTATTTTCAAAGTAAGGTGGAAATCAGGGAAACCTGCAGTGTTGGACACAAATCTGGAAAGTGTTAAAAATTAAACGCCTTTAAGCAATATACAGGTATTTGTGTTTCTTAAAGGGAAAAAAAAATGCTCTTGCTCCACAGAGATCAATCAGTACTTCTCAGTGGGACCGATACTGCCACCTAGGGAGGGTTTTGGAAATTTTGGGGAGTGCTTTTGGTTGTCCCAGTGAATGGAGAGTATTACTGGCATTTGATGGGCAGGGGTCTGAATGCCAGACAGCCACGCACTGGACAGCCCCACCGCACCTTCATAAAGTGAAAGACCTATTTGTGTATGACGTAGAGATAGTCTAGACCAATGGTCGGCAAACTCATTAGTCAACAGAGCCAAATATCAACAGTACAACAATTGAAATTTCTTTTGAGAGCCAAATTTTTTAAACTTAAACTATATACGTAGGTACATTGTTATTAACTTAATTAGGGTACTCCTAAGGCTTAGGAAGAGCCATACTCAAGGGGCCAAAGAGCCGTATGTGGCTCGCGAGCCGCAGTTTGCCGACCACGGGCCTAGACCCCTACCCACTGTCACGTGTAAACAAAAAGAATTTCCCACATGACTTAAGTTTAGCACCACTATTTTCTAGGAATGCAACAACCATGTAAATACAGGGAAAATTATACTTCACCTCCCCCGCCCTGGAATTTTATCAAATATTTCAGAAGCACTGCATCGCTGAAGCACATACATGGCTTATGGTATCTGAGTTACCCACATAACACAATGTGATTATATGTAAAGAACAATTTAAAATGCCAAATATTTAGCCCAGCCAGTGATGCTCAGTGGTTGAATGTCAACCTATGAACCAGGAGGTCACGGTTCAATTCCCGGTCAGGGCACAATTCCCAGTGATGCTCAGTGGTTGAACGCCAACCTATGAACCAGGAGGTCACAGTTCAATTCCAGGTTGTGGACTTGATCCCCAGTTGGGGGTGTGCAGGAGGAGGCAGCTAATCATTCTCTCTCTCTCTCACTCTCTCTCTCTCATCATTGATGTTTCTCTCTCTCTCCCTCTCCCTTCTTCTCTGAAATCAATAAAAATATTTTTTAAAAAAGGAAAAAGCCAAATATTTAAAAATATCATATTTATATTATGTATAATATGTAGACATATGAGAGAGAATCTGAATAATGTTAATCAAATTGTCCTACTTTCCTTTTATCCAAACTCGTTCATGACAGGTAGGTGCAAGCATCAGGCCACTTCATTACATATTCTTATGTAACTGTGCCCCCAGAGCAGTTACTTATTGAAATTTTGTTATAATCTTGTTATAAAATAAAATTTTGTTATAAAGAACTTTTTTTTTCTTTTTAAAATAACATTTTGGTGGTGTTGTCTTTTAAAGAACTATGTGTGAAGGTTGATTATATTTCATTCAGGATGGTAAAGAGAATGTCACAAAATATGTGTATAAAAGGGAAGGGCACTAGACTGACACCCCTATAGCAGTGAGCACACTCAGCACCAGCACAAAAACACTAGGGCTTCTTGGAAATTTGGCTGATTCCCAGGTTGGTGCAGGGAAAACACGACAAAGTCTGGGGCCTCTTGTTGTGGCAGAACAGAGCGCTCGGAGAATAATAGGGGCTGCTGGGAGGACACCAGCCTCCACTGGACAACTCTAGGAGCATCTGAGCTTCAAAATAAATAAAAGAGGATTATAACTCATCGAATGACATAAGAATCCATGAGTCCACACTAATGTGAATGCATATTCACATAGATAAATAAATTAAAAGGCAAAGTTCTTCCTTGCAGTAGAAACTCAACTAACAAATGCAGAAGGAATGGTGGTTAATCACCATTTGGCAAACATCACAATAATAACTGATTTAGGCAAAAATCATTAACTGAGGTTAAAACTAGATGTAAAAGTTTGAGGAATAACAAGATATTACATAGTCTTAAATACTTAATCAT
The DNA here is from genome assembly GCF_000327345.1 of Myotis davidii. Classification (NCBI taxonomy): domain Eukaryota; kingdom Metazoa; phylum Chordata; class Mammalia; order Chiroptera; family Vespertilionidae; genus Myotis; species Myotis davidii. The sequence goes on from NW_006298351.1 coordinate 2,461,300, forward strand.
TAGAAAGGGGGAAATGGCAACTCCTCAGTGGAAATCTGGCAGACACCAACTTAACCAAATGATTAAAGGTAATGTCACCAGTAATGAGACATGTTGACATCATGTGCCCACAGAGATGATACCCCTGAGAAAAAGACAACACAGCTTCTGTGCTATTACTGCCAAAAATGTATTTCCTGAACCTAATGAGGAACCCCCAGACAAACCCAAATTGAGGGGCAGTCTGCTAAATACCCTGTGTTTATAAAAAATACCTATGGCATGAAAACAAAAAAAGACTGAGAAATTCTTCCAGATTAAAGGAGACTAAAGGGGCAATTGTCAAAATCTGAATAAATTCTGAATATGATTAAATCATAAAATAGTATTGATCGATGTTAATTTCATGATTTCAATAATTATATCGTGGCTATAAAAGAAAATACTCTTTTATTTAGGAAACTAGAGGCCTGATGCACGAAATTCGTGCAAGGGGCTCGGCCCTCACAGCCCTCGCAGTCCTGGCTTCATTCAGAAGGTTATCTGGAAGAATGTCCGGAAGGATGTCTGATCTAATTAGCATATTACACTTTTATTGTTATAGATATGCACAGTATGCTTAGGAGTAAATGGGCATCATGTATGCAAATTATTCTCAAAAAGGAGGGGGGGGAGTGCAAATGTAGCAAAATATTAACATTTGTGGTTGAGTGAAGGGTATACAGAAAGTTTTTATTATTCTTACAATTTTTCAGTAAGTCTGAAATTATGACAAAACGAATAGTTAAAAGAAAATGGAAGAGAGCCATTAATTCCAAAATAATAGAAAAGCACTTATTAGATCTATTCTAACTAAACAAGTCCTTTTATCCTACTCTTCTAAGACTTCTAGAAAATGTATGGGGTTAATTTCAGGAGGAGGCAAGGAGGGAGACAGTGCAAGTTTGGGTGTGAGGGAAGGACAGAGAATCATTCATTAATAAGGCCAGAGAATTCAATTATAGCATCTTTCTAAATTCAAATCTCGACTTCACGTCGCCTTTCATTAGAACTCCTCCAAGAAGCAATTACACAGAAAAGAAGTTGAACAAGAAACAGAGAACAGAGTAAGAGAGACTTCTTCATTTCTTTGGAGATCAGGAAGAAGGTACAGGCAGAGCAATTTTCATAATTTCCCTTTGAAATAGGCACTGATCTCAAGATTGGTTCCACTATTTTCTTACAGAAAATTAGGCATCTCTACTCAAGTGACTAAGGCGACATCACGAAGAACTTTTGCAAAATGAAATGAAAGGACAAAAATTGAAGGGTGAAAGATGACCTTTTCTTCACTTTAGAAAGCAGGGTTTTCTTGACCTTTAAAACAGTCTCCCAGAAAAAATGTTTACCTCACTCACTTTTTCACTGCTTGCCTTTCTTTAGAGGGGAGTGGGGGACACGTTAAAGCAGCAGCCCTCTAATGATAGTACTTGCCTCAAAATTCCTCATACAAAATCAGGACTGCAACGCAGCAAGATGATTATAGATGTCATTTAAAGCGCTAACTGTATTTGGGACCAAATTGACGTGTAGGAATTAAACAATAAAGTTTCTACTTTTAAAAGTATTATTATACTAGGCTGCTTATGGGGGGAGGGGGAACCTTAGTGGAAAAATGTTTAAGCCACGCTTGATGCCATTCGGTCAAAGAGAAGTCTTAGCTCTTTTCCCTCCTAAAGGATCTATCACCAAATAATAAGATGATTAGTCTCAAGATTAGTTTTTTATTAAAAATTAAAATAAAGCCATTTCCAGTAAGCCAGAAACACCCATAATAATTTGTGTAAACAGTCTTAGAGCTAGCTTAAATTTCCATCTCAGACCACAAAACTTCTTTCCATATTCATTCATTTCACACACATATGCCTGAGTATCCCCAGATGGAAATGACTCTCTAAGCTCCCTGGGAGACCCCAGTTTCACAGGGACAGAAGGTAAGTAAATGTCCATTCACTGAGGGAATAGAGTATGATTCTCATAACATTCCTATGGTGTTACAGGTTCTGAGGAAACTGAGGCTCAGGATAATTAAGTAACTTATCCAGGTACACACACTTTAAAAGTGATGAAGGATTTTAACCCAGGTCTCAATGACCCGAGCCCTCGCCTCACTATCTCTCAACCAGAAGCACTGCCACAAAATAGTGTGTTGGGGACCCTATAATTGAGGGAGAGTCCAGAAGGGGTCCCAGAGGAACTGTCCATGGGTCTGGGAGGCAGGAGAGTCGGAGGTGGAGCGGGAGAGGGGGTATCAGAAAAGATTTGGTGGCATCAACTCTGACACAGGGAAGCTCAGAAAGTTTGTCAGGTGGACAAGCACAGAAGAGACAGTCAGAGGTGCAAGAACTTGGGCAGATATGAATCTTTCTGAAAGGGCTTTAGAGGGAACCAACAGGAAGGATGTCTTGGCTTAGCCAATATTTGCTGGCCTCAGCCAACCACCTCACAGGGCGTGGGACGGAATGTGCAGATACAGCTTCAGTGACCCTCCTGGTGGGGTGAGGTGGAGGTGAGGAGCCAGCCAGCCCCCGTGGGGTTCCAGAAGCAGCTGCAGGGCAGCCTTCACCATCAGCGCTTCCCTATGCCCAAGACTGCACTGACCCAGCATTTGCAAGAAGATGATTGATTACATAAGGCCCTTTGTGCTCCAACTAAAACCTTGGCAGCAGAATTTTGTGAAGAATTTTAACTCCAGCAGGGAGTTTTATGGAAGTCCAGGAAAGCCAAACTCACAGAATCAAAAGGTTAGAAGTGGAAGGAACCTTAGTTATGTTCTGCAATCTTTTCTTCTTGCAGAGGAAGCACGGAAGCCTGGGGATGGGGGTGTAGATGACTTGGCCAGGGTCCCATACCCAGCTAAGAGGTGGCAGCAAGGTATGACACCAAAAGCACAAGCAAAAAAAACATCAACAAGTGGGACTACATCAAACTGAAAAGCTTTTGCACAGCAAAGGAAACTATAAACAAAATGAAAAGTCAATCTACAGAATGACAGAAGATATTTGCAAACCATATATCTGGTAAGGAATTAATATCCAAATTATGTAAGGAACTCATACAATTTAATAGCAAATAACAATACTAATTTCATTTAAAAATGGGCAGTGGGCCCGAACAGAGAAAACATACAAATGGCCAACAGGTACGTGAAAAGATGCTCAAAATCACCAAACATCGGGAAATGCAAATCAAAACCACAATGAGATGTCACCTCCCACTGAATGGTATGAATGTAAATTGGTAGTCACTATGTAGAACAGTACAGAGCTTCCTCAAAAAATTTAAAACTAGAACTTCCATATGATCCAGAATCCCACTTCTTGGTAAGGAAATGGAATCACTATGCCTAAGATGTATCTGCATTTTCAGATTCATTGCAGCATTGTTCACCATAACCAACATGAATATCTCTCTTCTCTCTCTCTCTCTCTCTCTCTCTCTCTCTCTCTCTCTCTCTCTCTCTCTCTCTCTCTCTCTCTCTCTCTCTCTCTCTCTCTCTCTCTCTCTCTCTCTCTCTCTCTCTCTCTCTCTCTCTCTCTCTCTCTCTCTCTCTCTCTCACACACACACACACAGAATATTATTGAGCCATAAAAAAGGAAATCCTGCCATTTGCTTTTTAAAAATATAGTTTTTATTGATTTCAGAGAGGAAGAGAGAGAGAAAAAAATCAATCATCAGCTGCCTCCTGCACATCTCCTGCTGGTGATCAAGCCCGAAACCTGGGCATGTGCCCTGATTCGGAATCAAACTCTGACCTCCTGGTTCATAGGTCAATGTTCAACCACTGAGCAACAATGGCCGGACAATCCTGTCATTTGCAACACATGGCAAACTCATAGAAACAGAGAGTAGAATTGTGGTTGTCAGGGATGAGGGATGAGGGAAATGGGGAGATATTGGACAAACTTTCAGTTATAAGATAAATAGTTCTGGGAATCTAATACATAGCATGGTGACTATAGTTCACAATACTTGAAACTTGTTTATATACTTGAAAGTTGCTAAGAAAGTAAATCTTAAATGTTCTTACCACAAAAATATTGTAATTTATGTGAGATGATGAATGTGTTTACTAACCTTATTGTGATGATCATTTTGCTATATATATGTACATCCAATCATCACGATGTAAAAATATACAATCTTATGTCTCAATTATCCTATATAATAAAAGGGTAATATGCAAATTGACCCTAACAGCGAAAGACTGGGAATGACTGGTCACTATTGACACACACTGACCACCAGGGGGCAGATGTTCAATGCAGGAGCTGCCCCCTGGTGGTCAGTGCGCTCCCAGCCACAAGCCAGGCTGCTGACGGCTGCCAGTATAGTGGTAGTGGTGGGAGCCTCTCCCGCCTCCTTAGCAGCGCTAAGGATGTCCGACTGCAACTTAGGCCTGGTCCTTGCTGGCAAGTGGACATCCCCCGAGGGCTCCTGGGCTGCCAGAGGGATGTCTGACTGCCAGCTTAGGCCTGATCCCCCGAGGAGCGGGCCTAAGCCAGCAGGTGGACATCCTCCAAGGGGTCCCAGACTGAGAGAGGGCACAGGCCTGGCTGAGGGACACCCCCGAGTGCACAAATTTTTGTGCACTGGGCCTCTAGTATCTCAATAAAACCGGGGGGTGGGGGAGGAAGGAGGTGGAGCCAGAAGTGGAGCAGATCTCCTGACCCTGGTTCAGTGTTTCATTTCACATTAAATGATTGCAGAGGGCAAGGATACACTGAACCTGTACCCCTAGCACTTGGCACTTAGTAGGTCTCAGGAAATGTTTGAACTGTACTGAGTCAGAGGTCTGAGAGCACTAGCTATTGTAGAGTCATGTGTAACCATGAGCAAGAACCCTTGATTATGAACCTGTATCTTCTCATCTGTAAAATCAGAGATAATGATAATGCCCCAAATGGAGGGAGGATAACCGAGGCCATGCATATAAAAAGTACATGGTGAACTGTGGAGCACCACATAGATGCCAGTGTCACTCAGACTAATTAAAAGGATGTCCTAATGAATAGGACCTAAGCATGCTTTTCCAGAGATGAGCACCATCTTCAGTTTTGGATGATATTTTTCCAGTAAACAAATTGAGCTGTTAAGCAAGGGACACAAGAACAGCATGATATATCTAAGCAGGCGGTGAAGTTCTATTTTTGGCAACAAAGGCAATAAAACTTGAAGCAGCCAGGGAGGTGAAACCATGGCTCCTACAGCGTCTCTGCCAGCAGCTTTGAATCATCTGCCTGCTTCTGACAGCTGGAACCCCCTCACTTCTGTCTTGTCTTCTACCGGTTATGCACCAGAACCCTGGCCTCCCGGGCTGCCAGGCTGCATAAGCAGAAGGCATTCTGGTCTCCCTGACGGTTCCCAAGCTTGCTGCCCATCTGCAGAGCTCTGTGTGGGGTAGAGTTTGGGCATCATTGGGAAAGGTCAGCAGCCCAAACACCATCTCAATGGATGGCATTATTTTGGTAAATTCCTCATGGCTCAGGTGTGGCCTATACCCTTTTAAAGTGACAGATTGGGTCAGGCTAATACCCTTGGTCTTGGAGAAGCTAACTTTTGATGGCTAAACTCACAAGAGAAATTATTTTAAACCGTACGTATTAATTTGCAATTCAATTTGGCAAATATACTCGACTTCCCACTACAGCCAGACACTGTGACAAGCACTAGGGATACAATGATGAGTAAGACTGATCCAGTCACTCTCTGTCCTCGTGGAACTTAGAGCAGGAGAGAAAGATAACTAAACATGTAGTCACTAAACAGTGTGATAAACATGAGTACAGTGTACATTGAAGAAAGAAAACCAAAATGCCTCCCAAGGGAGCTGGGCAGAGTAGGCTTTACAGAGAAAGTAAAAGATAAGCAGGGGTCTGAATTATTAGCAAAACTGGTCAGGTGACAGAAGGCTGCTCTGGAGTTGGGAGAGGGGCAGGAAGGATAATGACCAGTGCTCCAGGCAAAAGGAGAGGCGTGTGCAGAAGCACAGCTGAGTACTTAAAGCAGTTGAATATGGAAGGATCTCAGAGCCAGAGGTGGGAAACTGGATGCTGAGGCTGCAGAGCAGCGGCTCTCCAAGGCATGTGTAGGAGTTCAAACTTCACCCTGTAGGTGAACTTCAACTATCAGGTGCCCTGAAGGTCAGTCAGATCAGCATGCTGTCCACGTGAAGAAAAATGATGCAAATAAGCAACTCACCAGAAGTTTATTTGATAAGTGTGGGATGAGGACAGGAACATATGCTTCATATTGCAGCTTTTCTTTCTGCCTGCACTCTGACCCACTTATAAGTAAGTCCACATTTTCCTAGTTCTAAAGCCAGTGGAGAACACTGTTCCCTGGGGGTTTTGCAAATAATGTGCTTCATTCAGCTTCGAGGAGCTGAATCAATCAAAGCTAACTAAGGAGGGTAACTGGAGAGGATAGTGGAAGGACCCCATGCTCACTGGTTCCCTCCAAGAAACTTGAAAGCATTATTGCACAGCTTTTTGGCTTTATTCACTGAAAAATTCTTCTGCTGCGAAATACAAACTCCTTCACCAAAATAAATACTGTTTTGATAACAAAACTGTACTTTTCTCAAATACCCAGATGGGAGACCATATGCAAAATAAACTCCAAGGAATTTTTTTATTGGCCATCTGCTAAAATTGGAAAGGAAGCCTGCATTCTCCTCTAGTTTTCACAGAAACTTCCACTGAGAATCCTACTTGCTTCCTCCTGGTGCCACCTGCTGATCATATTTGGGAACCAATTTTGCAAATGGTTATAACAGAGGAGTATGGATCTTCCCCTTTCTTTAATGAAGCAAATTTAATCCTAATTAATGCAGAAATAAAATACCCACAGTGTCAGTTTTTAGAATGTTTCACAGCTACTCAGACCTCTTCCTGTTCCTACCAAGAATCACAAAGCAAAGCCCACATACTGCTCTGAGAGCTCATTGCCATGGCCCTGGCAAGACAACTTACTCCCATAATTAAATGCACCATTTCTAATGATGCCTTTGGTTTAGCTTTATCAGTCAAAATGTAAATACACAATTCTTTAATACTGTAATTCCACTTTGAGATGTCCACCTAAAGGAAATGCTGGCACAGGTGTAGAAAGATAAGTATCTGAGAGAACGCCCAACAGCATTACTTATTAAACCAAGGAATTTGAGAGCTACCTACATGTCTATCAACAGAGAAGTAATTTTAAAAGTTATGGTGCATTCATATAATTGATTACTAAATAGCGCTGACATGGAAAGATGCCTAAAACATATTCAGTGGGGAAAAGAGCTAAAAAAGAGAATGTATGGTAAAATCCCATTTTTAAAGAAAAAAAGCTATGTGTATTACAGTGCATATTTGTTTATAAATAGGAAATAGCTGGAAAAATATACACTAAAGTGTCCAGTAATTTCTGAGGAGTGGGAATATTTTTTCACTTTTTACATTATACATTCCTATATTTGAATTCTTAAACTGAATGTATAATTTTGTATCAAAACAAAGGTGATATTAAAAATCAGAATGCCACATGTGTTCTTTTTTAATTCAGATTTGCAGCTAATGCACTGATACATGGGCAATCTTTTGGTTTGAGTATTTGCATCAAATACTCACTGGCTGCTCACAATCACTCCGAGGTTACAATCATTTCCCCATTTAACAGCTGAAGAAATGGGCTGAGAGGAGAAGAGACTTACTTGAGATCCCATGAGGAATAAGTGATGGAACCAGGGTTTTCCAGTATGATCAGGTTTTCATAGTCTTGTTCTGCATGTGCCAGACCCTGAATTAGCAGATTCTAGATTATTGTCCTTTAAGAGACAAAGAATTCCTCTTTTATATTAGGGAACTATCCATTCTAAGTACCTTCAGCATTAGTCAAATGGTCTGTGACACTTAAGAGTTTAGAATGCTACAACAGAAAGAGACGGAGAATGCTACAATCACTGTTCAAAAAGATTAAACCAACCCCCACACCCTCATTTTACCAATGATAAAGAGTCTATGTGAATGGCTAAGCTCAAAAAGCTGACAGGTAAGCAACAAGCACTTGCTCAGCTTCCCATCTTTCCCACTAACCCTCCTCCTCCTCTGGGGCTTCCCATCTTGGCAATTGCATCCCCACCAGGTTCCTGAAAGCATCAACTGTACCTTCCTCTGCATACCCCTCTCTGATCTGTCTCCAAGACCTATAGATTCCACCTTCGAAATATCCCTCACATCTGTCCTTCCCTACATAAGACATAATGTCTTAATACAACCATCAGCATCTCTTTTGCCTTTATAACAGAGTTGGGGATTCTAGCCAGGACAATAAGACAAGAAAAATAAATAAAGGGCTGATTGGAAAGCAAGACATAAAACCATCCGATTCTCAGAGAACATGGTAGTCTATATAGAAAATCCCATCAAACCTTCAAAATAAGCTACTGGAACTATTAGGAGAGTTTAGCAAGGTTGTAGAATACAAGATTAATAAATAAAAATGAATTGTATTTCTAAATACTCACAATGAAGTTGAAAACCAAAAGATTGCCCATGTATCAAAAATTTGAAATACTTAGGGATAAATTTTTTAAAAAGATATGAAAGAGCTGTACATTAAAAACAAAACAAAAAAAAAATCACTGTTCAAAAAGATTAAAGAAGATCTGGGTTCCAGTGAAGATGGCAGTGTAGGTAAATATGATACTCAAATTCTCCCACAACTACATCAAAATTACAACTAAACTAGAAAAAACTCATCACTCAGAACCGCCTGAAATCTAGCTAAACAGAACTCCTATAACTAAGGATATAAAGAAGAAGCTACACCAGACTGGTATCAGGGGTGGAGACACCAATGTGCTGGTCCTCTACCCACAGTAGTGGATAAAAATCAGGAGTTATATCTCTTTGTAATTATTAAGTACTCTTACCAATTAAATGCAATGAGAGATCATGGAGTGGATCCTGTACCAGAAAAAGGACATTAATAGGAAAAATTCAAATAAGGTGTATAGTTTACTAATATTATACCAATGCTAATTTCCCAGTTTCAGTACTTGTATAATATATTAATAATAAGGAAAGCTAGATGAAGGGTATATGTGAACTCTCTACTACACATTTGCAACTTTTCTGTAAGTCCAAAATTATTTCAAAACATTTACAAAACTGAAGGCATTTCCAAACAAACAAAAGCTGAATTTGTCACCAGCAGACCTGCAAGAAAATTCTTTAAGTTGAAAGAAAACAATACCAGATGGAATCCCAGAGCTACACAAAGGAATGAAGAATTCTGAAAATGTAAATGTATGGGTGAGTATAAATGACAAATATACCCATTTTTCAATTTCTTTATAACTAGAGGCCCGGTGCAAGAAATTCGTGCACAGGTGGGGTCCCTAGGCCTAGCCGGCAATCAGGGCCTATTGGGGCCATCTCGCCCAGTCCCGATTGGGGCTGGGCCAGCCAGGGCCTGCCAGCCAAGGCCTGTTGGACAGGGCCTGCCGGACAAGGGGAGGGATCGCAGGAGGTTTGCGGCCATGGGAGGTTGGCTATGGGAGTGCTCTGACCACCAGGGGCAGCTCCTGCATTGAGCATCTGCCCCCTGATGTTCAGTGCACATCATAGGACTGGTCAACTGGTCGTTCTGGTCATTCCAGTCATTCGGTTGTAACAATCACTTAGGCTTTTATATATATAGATGGATTTTTCAAAGCAAAAATAATAATGTATTATGAGGTTTATAACACAGAAGTAAAATATATGATAATAGCACAAAGAAAAAGAGTGGAAGTAGAAATATAATGTTGTAAGGTGTTTATATTTTATTTGAAGTAGGAAATACTTAAAGGTAAATGTGATAAGTTGAAGATTCATTGTAAACCCTAGATTCTAGGGGCAGGGAAAAAAACTAAAAACACTTTTAAAAGAAGTATAACTGAGAAGCTTAAAGAGAAGATAAAACAAAACACTAAAAATATTCAATTAATCCAAACATATGGTATAAATAGAAAAGAAACAGAAAGAGGGCATACTTGAATCCAACAATATTGGTGATTACATTAAGTATGAATGGGCTAGATACACCAATTAAAGGGCAGGGGTTGTTAACCTGGATAAAAGACCATATCCCAATAACACACTGTCAAAAAGAAGCACTCTTTAAAAAATATAGACAGGTTAACAGTAAAACACTGGTAAAAAGATATACCATGAAAATTCTAAGCCAAAGAAAGCCAGAGGTGCTATATTAATATCGAGTAGTCTTCAGGGCAAGGCAAATTTCCTTATAAAAGAGTCAAATCATCAAACTAAGAACAGACCTTTAAAATACGTAAAGCAAAAACTGACATAACTAAAATGAGGAGACAGTCCACAATGTGAGTTGGAAATTTTAACATACTCTCTCAATGACTGACAGAATAAGTAGGCAGTAAATAAGGGATACATGAACAGTACCAAGTCCCAATTTGACCTAATTGACATTTGTAGAATGCTATCCCAACAACTCCAGAGTACATTTTATTTTTAAATGCACATGAAACATTCACCAATATAGACAATGGATCATAAGACAACTCTGTAAATGGGTCATTAAGACAACTTTCAATGAAGTTAAAATGAGCAAGGTAATACTGAATACATGTTCTTATGTCAACAATTAAATTAGAAATCAATAACAAAAGATACTGGTAAAATTCCAAAATTATTTAAAAGTTAAACAACACATTTCTAAATAACCCAGGGGTCAAAGAAATCTCAAGGGAAATTATATAACATTTTGAACTTAATGGTAATGAAAATGTAACATACACAAATTTCCAAGATGCATCTAAAGCAGTGCTTAGAGGAAAACATTGCTTTAATGTTTAAAATCAATGAACTTAGGTTCCTCTTTAAAATAGCTTTTTATTTTAACTTTAAATAATAAAGAATTAAAATTAAAAAATAATAATAAAATAGCTTTTTTATATTAGAAAGAAGAGATAAGTAAACCCAAAAGAAGTAGACAGAAATAATAAAAATTAGAAATCAATGATATAGAAAATGGACAAACAGAGATAATAATAAAATCATAAATTGGTTCTTTGAAAAGAACAAAAATATTAATAAGCCTTTAGCTAGACTGATCATTAAAAAAAACACAAACACAAATTACCAATCTCAGCAATGAAATAGGGGAGGATCACTACATATCTCATAGATGTTAAAAAATAATAAGGAAATACTATTTTTAAAAATGTTATGTCAATTGATTTTATAATTTAGATGAAATGGACTAGTCCCTTGAAATAAAAATTACCTATATGTATTTTTAAAAATAAAGAAACATATTCCCAGAAAGAAAGCTCCATGCCCAAATACCTCCAATAGTGAATTCCATCAAACATATAAGAAATGATACTAATACAGTGGGGCCTTGACTTACGAGTGTCCTGACTGACGAGTTTTTCAAGATATGAGCCGTCTCTCGTCCAATTTTTTGCTTTGAGTTGGGGCCTTGACTTATGAGTGTCCCGACTAATGAATTTTTTGAGATACCAGCTATCTCTGGGCCGATTTTTTGCATTGAGTTGATAGAGTAATTTCAGTTAACGAGCTCCTTAATGAGCTCCTTAACGAGCTCGGTCTCGGAACGAATTAAACTCGTAAGTCAAGGCCCCACTGTATTATATAAAATCTTCAAAAAACAGAAGAAACATTTGCCAAATCACTTAATGAAGATTGCCTGATAACAAACCAAACAAAGACATCAAATGCCAGCATTTCTCATGAACAAAGACACAGAAAATCCTAACAAAATGTCAGCAAGTAGAGGTTAGCAAGATATAAAAAGAATAATATATTAGAACCAAGTAGGACTTATATCAGGTTAGTTTAACATTTAAAAAAATTAATCAGTGTGATTCATCATATTATCAAAATAAAGAAAAAAAATGTCATCTTCATAGATACATAAAGGCATTTGACAAAATTAAGCACCCATTCATGATGAAAAACTTTCTGTAAACTATAGAAGACATCGTCATCAAGTTAATAAAGGGCATCTATGAACAACCTCTAGTTAACATTAACATCATATGTAACAGTGAAAGGCTAAATGTTTCCCCCAAAGATGGGAACAAGGCAAGGATGTCCACTCTAATCACTTCTGTTCAACATTGTACAGAGGTCCTAGCCAACTGCAGTTTAACAAGAAAAAGAAATAAAAGGCACATAGATTACAAAGGAAGAAATAACATTTGTTCACAGGTGAATTAATTGTATACACAGAAAATCCTAATAAATCTACAAAAAGCGACTTCTAGAATTAATAAGGGAATCAAGCAAGGTCACATGATACAAGTTCAAAATTAAAAAGCCACTTGGATGTTTATAACTAGCAACAAACAATTGGAAAATGAAATTCAAAAATATCATTTACAATAGCATAAAAAATAAAAACTTGTAGTGAAAGCTATAAAACCCTGCTGAGATAAATTAAGAAAGATATAAATAAAGGAAGGGGGAGTGGGAAGAGAGTAGGCAAAGAACTTGTATGCATATATGTATAACCCATGAACAGACAATAGATTGATGAAAGCCTGGGGAGGGAGTGGGAAGAGGGTACAGGGGGTCAATGGGTTTGGCTGGTTTGATTCGCTGGATAGAGTGTTGGCCTGAAGACTGATTCCAGTTAAGGGCTTATGCCCAGGTTTCAGGCTCGACCCCCAGCAGGGGCATGCAGGAGGCAGCAGATCAATGATTCTCTCTCATCATTGATGTTTCTATCTTTCTCTCCCTCTCCCTTACTCTCTGAAATCAATAAAAATATATTTACATTTTTAAAAAATAAAAAGTCATGTATCTAACTCAGCATTGTTGATATGTCCACTGTCTCCAAACGGAGCTGTAGATTCAAAGTCCTCGCAGGCGTCTTTGTAGAAATGGGACAAACTGATTATAAAATTGACCCAGAGATGCAAAAGTAGCCAAAACTATTCTGAAGATAAACCAAGTGGGAAGACTGGCACTACCTGATAAGACCGACTATAAAGCCATAGCTTTCCTAGCTAAGAGTAAACACACAGATGAATGGAACAAAGTAGAGTCCAGAAACAGACCAAAACATATATGGCCAATTGGTTTTCAACGAAATATTTCATGCTCAAACATACTGCTTTCATCATATGGAATGGGTGATTTGAAAACTGATTCTGGAACAAATTGACACTTAAAAGGTTTCCCCCGCCCCTCAGTTTGTCAGACCTACTCCCTGGCCTTGAAGCGGAGCCTGACCTCCCACATTTCATACCCTGGGACCACACCTCCAGGATTCACTCAAATAGTCTCAGTCCTTGTATGGGCTCAGCCATCTGCTCCAGCTCTGTTGCTCTGTCTCCCTGGCTCCCCAAACCCTGACCTCCTGATGCAGCTCCAAATATCAGTATCAGGACTGTCTCCTCATGTCAGGACCCACTTCTTCAGTTTACCTACCTGTTACCCTACCTGTTCAACTCTGCAATCTGCCATGGTTGCTGCCAACACCAACTGTGTACTGTTAGACACTCCCTTGGCCAGTCTCAGCTCCCTGGGAACCTCTGGCCCCAGCTCCCAGCACATAGAACCCAGGACACGGTCGCAACCACAGTATGATTCAAGGCCATGGGACGGAGTGCCATCTACCTGAGCAGTAAAGAGCTGGAACTCGTCAGGCAGAATCCAAGAGCGAGGGTAGAAGTTGTACTCCTCAGGAAAGAGATTCTGCATAATTCTCACTGCTCTGCTCAGAGTAATTTTACGCACCATCTCCGTCATGCCTGGGGAGGAGAGAAGCTGTGAGGTTTTAACAATAGTGGGCCACTAGCTATAAAACAGCCATTGTTTGGGACTTTTAAAACCACCCACCCGACATAGTCACTTTTCAGACTGGATAAAAAAAAGGTATGAGTTGTTCCCCACGGCGGTGACTCATGGTTTGTTAAGACCTACCAAATTAATGAAAAATTTGAGGTGATAGGTGAATTTTTTTCCTTATAAAAATGAAACATCAATTCAAAGGAATGAGTTTCCACCTAGCTTATTACTCCATTCTTTGTCAGCCACCTAGATAATGAATAAAGGGAAGCAGTTATAGCTTACATTTAAAACTTAGTATCTTTTTAAAATTTGGGGCAACCATACATATTTCTGGGATTCCTTCCATCTTATACCCTAGAGAATAGTGTCTAGTAGACTGTGCTTACATCATGAGAAGCTTAATTAAATTGTTTTAATCTTTTATGAGTATTAAATGTATAAAATAAAAATATATACACCTTTCAGTATAAAATCTATCTCCCTAAAATAAGGACAGGGACTGGAGAAGATACCACAGTAGAACTATAGTTTAAGGGGAAAATGGAATCCATAGGAGTTCTTCAGTTCTAGGTACTGATGCGGACATTGACCAGATCTCAATAATTTATCCGGAGGGAACTGAAATATCTCACTTATAAAATATTTGAAAAGAATGGTGGACTTCCCCCCACACACACACATCTTTAGTAACACTGACAAGAGAAGTGAGTGTTTATCCTGGCAAATTTTAAGCAAATTATTTTATATTTTGGCATGCTTATTTCTCAAAGCAAATATTGCCGCTAAAAATGGCCTTCACAACCTAGCCTGTTTGGCTCAGTGGATAGAGTGTCGGCCCGAAGGGTCCTGGGTTCGATTCCCGTCAAGGATACATACCTCTGTTGCAGGCTTGATCCTGGCCCTGGTGGGGCACGTATAGGAGGCAACCAATCGACGTGTCTCTCTTACATTGATGTTTCTCTCCCCCACCCTTCCACTCTCTTTAAAAATCAATGGGAAAATACCCTCGGGTGAGGATTAACATCCAACAACAACAAAAATGGTCTTCACCCTGAGAGAGCTACATAGTCCCATTGCTGACACTAGAAAATTGCTGAGATAAGTATTTTGGGTGTTTTTTTTAATCCTTGACTGGAATTGAACCCAGGACCCTTCAGTCTGCAGGCCAACACTCTATCCACTGAGCAAAACCAGCGAGGGCTGAGCAAAGTTATTTTTAATAGAAAGTACCAAGCTTCATGTTAGCTTGGCATGTCCGAATTATCACACCTTCCAAGAGGGCACGGCACAATCAGATTGAACGAGGTTTCTCTAAACTGCCATGTGCAGGAAGCAAAGGGTAAACACTTGAGAATGGAGGTTTTAATAACCTACTTCTTGATTCCCTCAGCATATTAAAAAGAGCGATACACCTAAAAATTGCAGCTTCACCCTGTCAATGCCCAGGTTCTTAGTTCTTGTTTAGAAGGATATAGAGAAGGATTAAGCAAGAAATAAAGGGGCTTAAAAAGTTCTAATAAACTATGCTCTAATGTGGACTCTTCGATATATAAAAAAAAATAAACTCACTGAGAACACTGTCCTGAGCTTCCCAAGAAACATGCATGAGTTTGGAAAATCAAAGCTCTTCCTCTTTATTCCCCTATGAAATTTTGAGTTATAAACACTGGAGCTGAACATAGGGGACACAAAAACAAATTGTCCGTTTTCTTGGGAACTCTTTACTCGTGTCTGACAAAGGTTTCCATTAGTATTAAACTAAACCCTCGGAACGCACTGGGGCGCAGCACCTTACATCACACAGATGCTACCTCCTGACCAGAATGCGGTGGTATGCTCCGCATCAGGGCGCTGTAAGCGGGAAAGGCTCAGAAACCCCTCAGCAGGTCAGAAGGACACACATAACAGACAGAAGTGCTGTGAGAACAGGAGCGCCATTTGAATGTTCCAGAAAAGTTTTATGAAAATTGAGGTCCAGCAAGTGAAGTAAATATTCATTTTCAATCTGCAGTAACTCCTTCTGTGCTGAGGATCAGAGGTCCCTACACCAGCTAAGGTTCTGTTTCCGAGTTTACCTTTGTGTCTGTCTCCAGGTAGTTCTTTACTGAAGACAGTCAACTTCAGAGGCAGTCCTGCCAACCAATGGCTACTTTTCCCAGACCCTGCCGGCATGCTGGCTGTAGGCAGCTGAGCCCTAATCCCGCCAGTACACCTGTCTCCAGCAGGCACCTGTGCAGACCTCCCTCAGTCCACTGACCACCAAAGCCTTTGTTCCCCTACCATATCTTGGCTGTGATGCCCCCAGTGCTGCCAGGAAGAAGGTCTCCACCCTTCACTTGAGCCCATGAGGATGTTGCTGGCATCCCTACCCTCTGGCAGTGGCTCAGAAACAGATGTGAGGCGTGCCATCTTCTCTCAATAAGACGCTGGCAAGAGTAGCGGCCTTCTAGCTGAGCCAGAGCCCGTGTTCCCAGAGTAAATGTGTGAGTAGGGAGGTCACTGCCAGAATCTGTCTCCCTTCTGTAAGCAGCTACAGCGCCTGACCCTATCTGTGACCCCTGCCCTAGGCTTTGGGACCCGTTCTGACCTGAGGTGGAGCCTAGGTCTAACCATCAGTTCCCAAAACTAGGAACAAGGCACTCTTTGACCCCCAACTTTGTAGTCCAATTAAATAAGGAGGAGTTCAACTGCTTTTCTGGGGTTCCATTGCTTTGTCCCCAATTTTTAGATACGTCTTTTGTTCCTGGTACCTTAGTAATGCCTTTGCCTTGTTCTCTCCAATGTTCTTCCTCTGTCCTCCCTAGCCTACTCTGCAAGGGCTGGGGTCCTCCTGTCTGTGGCTTCAGGACCTACAACAGGTTCTTTTGAGGCTGACTGGGTACCTGGGTTTCTCATTGAGGTCTCTCCCAAGATGTCCCTGTCTCGGCAGTTCCCCTATCGACTGGGAAACCCGCTAACACAGGTTGAAGCTTCTCACACCAAATCTTGCCTCCTGCCACTCTC
>NW_006298351.1:2478165-2489538 GCF_000327345.1 Myotis davidii
CAAAGTCCCAAGACCTGGTGGATCTCGTCCTGTAACCCAAGAGTGTAACAACTTTGCCCAATTTAAAAAACAAAAACAAGAAATAAGAACAAAATAAAATCTGAGCTGCTCTGGAAGCATTATTCAATCCAAATATCAGTTATAACAGAAACAGTGTCAACAGTCCATTCAGTTCCATCCACTTCCCTCCATTCCCATCCCCACTGGTAAGTTCACTTTGGATGCCGCAGCAGCCTCTTAGCTCTCTCTCCATTTCCTCTCTCAGCTTCCACCCACCTCCAATGCACTTCTTGGGATGAGCTTTCTGAAATCCAAAATGCCACTCTGTGGCTTAAAATTCCTCAGCGGCTTCCCATGCCCTTTTGTCCCTGCCTAGCATCACTCTGCTGCCCCTATTACACGTGACCCTTTCTAACTGTCATGGGCCACATCCCCTGGCTGAGTGAGCAGTGAGTTCTAAGCAGTCTGTCTTTGCACCAGCTCTGCTCCCTTGCTTTACGTGAAGTTCAGGCCCATCCATCCCTGGAGGCTCAGCTCACATGTCAATCCTCCTCTCCGGGATCTCTCACTCCACCTATCCCAAGCAAATCTGGGTGAGGGCGAGTGTCCTCACTCCAAACCCCCACAGCATCCCAAGTTTCCTCTAACACAGCACATATTTGGTATCACACTTCCTTCTCCACATGCCTCTCTCCTTGTCCTTGAGTCCCCAGCCCAGCCCAATGCTTGCCAGACAGCTGCCCCCATGGATTCCTCAGTGGGGCCCCTTTCCTAGTTCCCTCCTCAGAGTGGGCTCTCAGGCACCACCGCCATGTGCTGTCAACATCTCAGACCCTGAAACTCATCAAAAGATTTGTTTGTAAGCTAAGAATTGAGAGTTTTAGGCTTTCTTAAAGCAGATTATTTTTATAGAAAGTCTTAATTCATCAGTTAAGATATAATAACAAACCTTAAGGGAAATTGCCCATAGAAAAGTGGCTAAAATCTAATGTGCTGACACAAACAAAATAAATTACTCTCATATGCGTGTCCAAAAGTTTTGCTTGTTCAGTGTGGGAAGTATTTATACCTGCCAGGCACGTCCACTAGGGCTTACTATAAGTAACATACAATGCATACAAAGTGTATTTGTGAAATAATGGGATATATCGGAGACAGAAGATAAGCTTGGACACAAACTGGAGCCAAAGGACAGACTGCTCGGTGATCACCCACTGCTGAGGACTGCATCTTCCTCAGAGCGGAGGGTGTGGCCATACTGTCACTCTGCCGAGAGGTTCAAGATCCTACTTTGTCATTAGAGCTAATTAATTGCTGTTAGTAAAGTGGAAAACTATATGTGTTAATCACTGGCAGGTGGAATATAGGATGGGACAAACTTGCTTCTTTGAGATAATATCCTTTTATCACCTTTAATGAAACCAGGCCTTTGGCGGTATTTTTCTCTGTATTTCTAATTTGTGTTCTGAATGGAGGGTCACAGCTCCTACCTTTTTCCTTCTCTCTAGATAAGGCGTGACAGGTCAGAAATGTAAATGAAGCCTCACTTATGATTCAGGTCTTAGGAACTCTGTCCTCATTCAAAGTTCTCTTTCAGATTATACTCTCCTGATATCCCAATAGGTCCTTTAGTAGCACCAAAAAGTCACCTTTTTTGCCCTAGCCAGTTTGGCTCAGTGGATAGAGAGTTGGCCTGCAGACTGAAGGTCCTGGGTTTGATTCTGGTCAAGGTCATGTACCTTGGTCCCGGTCTTGGTCAGGGCTCGTGGGGGAGGCAATCAGTTGATATGTCTCTCTCATATCCATGTTTCTCTCTCTCTCCCCCCCCCTTCCACTCTCTCTAAAAGATCAATGGAAACATATCCTCGGGTGAGGATTAACAACAACAACAAAAGTCACCTTTTCTGCGCAGTAAGACAGAAAGCAATACCTATTCCATTAGACCGTGTGCAAGAACCCTGAATGCAAGCATCATTCTTGTTCTGTAACAGAATCCTCTCTCCTTCTCTAAGGACAAATTTGACCTCAGGTTAATTTTCTAACTCTGTTCCCCTGGAAACCAATAAAAGTGGAGAGTTAGCTGTGTTACTAGACAATAAAGGATATGGTTAAAATGGCCCTGATTGGCAAATTGCATAGATAGCAGGTAGGAAGTCAGGACTCCAGGCTTTCCTGAGAGTGGTGATGCTTGTCACTTAGCATGATGCTGGCAGGAACCCTGGAAGCTATGTTGTGGAGTAGCTACATGAGATCTTGGGTCCAATGAGTCTTCTAAGCCAAGACAGATTCCCATCCACCAGTGTAGGTCTTGTCTCCTTGCACCTGAGCTTTCACTCGAGGGACCAGACACTAGCCCCTGGAACCCTTGCAAAGACTCTGCTGGAGAGACATGCTGGGTACTGACCCACTGGCAAGCTGTGTGTCCTGACCTATATCCTTCTACGTGAATCTGAGCCACATGTGGCATGGGGCAGTTTGTATGCTCAGTTGAAAAGCCCCTAGTGGACAAGGTACAACCAGCCAGTATATAATGTATGGATACTAGGTTTTCTGAGACGTGTTGTCCTACAGATGTGGCATGTACTGCCAAAGGGAAAAAACAAATTGATTCTCCTTTTCAAAATGAGCATAGCCCAGACGGTGTGGCTCAGTGGTTAACCGTCGACCTATGAACCAGGATGTCTCGGTTCGATTCCCATCAGGACACATGCCTGGGTTGTGGGCTCAATCCCAGGAGGGGATGTGCAGGAGGCAGCCGAGCAACGATTCTCTCTAATCATTTATGTTTCTCTCTCTCTCTCTTTCTCTTTCTCTCTCTCTCTCTCTCTTTCTCTCTCTCTCCCTCTCTCTCCCTCTCTCCTCTCTCCCCCTCTCCCTTCCTCTCTGAAATCAAGTAAAAATATATTTAAAGCAGAGAATTTCTTTAATAAAAAATAAGTAAATAAATAAATAAAATAGGTATAAATAATATAACACTGAGAGAAAACACCTTATATTCAGGCAACTACACTCTGGTGAAAGGACTCATGTCCTTCTACCAGTGGAATCAGACCAGGAGAGCAATTATGTCAAAATGATATATAAACATGGTTAAGGTTTGGGAGGAAATACAGAAATATCCACATTGTGGTTTTGTTAAAGGAGGTGATGATCTTTTTAAAAATGATTTTTATTATTATATTATAACATGCTTGGAACCATCTGTTAAAATTTCTGAAAATCAGTGGAAGACGCTTTGGCTATGATCAGACCCAGCTCAACAATGTTCCTTTTCCCCAAGCACCTCCACTCACTGTAACTACCCTCTTCACTTAGCCATTAAAAATAATGAATAGCAATTATAGCAGAAGAGGGCAGTAGAGGCACAGAGGGTGGTGGAGAGTGGACTGAGGGGGTATCTTAAAATGTTGGCTAGGCCACTTTCTTGGCACAAGTCCCCTCGCAGGTAAGTCTCACTGGGATAATGGCTTTGGGTAAAAGTAGAGGTTCTGCCACCTATTATTCCAAAACAGGTGCATTTGATTTTTAAAGTGGTACCTCCAAATGTGATACTCAAAGAAAATGAAAATTGCTAACCCCATTTCTGTGACATATTTCTAGAATTTTAGTACTTCTGTTTCCTGCAAATTATTTAAGTAAAATGGTCTATTTTTTTTTTCATTTTGAGAATATAATCCCCTCACCACACCCCCATGTTATATCTATAACTGAAAAAGTGAAAATCATGTCCTTCCACTAGTGGAATCGACCAGGAGAGCCTGTCTTTTGATGTTTTTGAGCCTCCAATCTTCAGCCCCCTGGTGGGTTAAGTCCAGATTCCTCTGCATTAGCATCCCTCCCAAGGTGATGGTGCCCAGGCAGAGTGCAGGCAGCAATTCCAATGAAGAGATCTCGAGTTTGATCTCAAAGCACTGTCATGTTATTGAGGACAAGTGTACCCTGAGACCCAGCCTGGAAACATTCGTAAATGCCAGCAACAAAAACAACAGTGGATACCTGGAAACTTGTTCACTTGACCGGAGAATATGTTGTTGTCATGAAATGAAACACCATGCCAGTAGATGTCACAGGGCGAGCGGCGGCCAAAAGGGAACTAGAAGAAAGAGAAAAAAATGTGACTAATCATCACAAGGGCAAGAGGAACAGCGACCACACTGATATCTACTGTGTACAAACTCCAGGCTCCCTGGCACACATCCCATGATTCAGTCCTCATAATAAGCATGTGCTGTCGCTGCTATTCTTTCCCATTTTACAGGTGAGGAGACAGACTCGGGCAGGTTAAGTAACTTGCTCAGGGTCACAACCAGGAGGGTGGAGTTCTGACTCCATGTGGCAGGCACTACACTCATGACTTCACAGGTACCTTCTCATTTTAATCCTCATAACTACCTACCAAGGATTATTCCCATTTTGCCAATGAGAAAATTGGGGCTGCGCATGGGATTCTAATATGCCCAAGGTCACACACAGCTGGTAAGGGGAAGAATCAAGATCTAAAGCCATGTCTATCTGGATCCCAAGCCATTCTTCTCTTTCTCTGAAAACTACAACTCTTAACCCAGTCCCCAAAGAATGGGCTTTCACAACCTCTCTCTCTCTCTCTCTCTTTCACACACACACACACACACACACACACACACACACACACACACGGGCCATAGGGCAGGATGCATCCCCAGTGCCTAAAACAGTTCCTGGCATTCAGTAAGAGTTTTTAAATAAATAAATGAACAAACCAGGAGTGGTCATCTGACTCAAGATGAGATAACCAGATTCTCCCAGGAATTTGGAAATCAGAGATGCTGGGCAGCCTCGGCTGGCCCTTGAACTGGAAGTAATAAAAAGCCAGAGCCAGGCAGCTGTGCTTGGCTGTGTGCACAGAGAAGCCAAGGCAGCCAATCTGCTGAGAGAGAGAGAAAAGGAGCAGGTACAGAGATAAAAGTAGAGGTGAGACGCTGTGGCCCTGGAGACACATATTGAGGGACCCCAGTTCCTAGGGCTCCCAGGTCCTGGACCCAGAACCTCCTGAGCCTGGCTGTCCTTCCTGTCCTTGGGTCCTATAAGATAGTCTTGTATCCTTAAAACACACCTGCTTTTTGCACAAACTATAGGGTTTCCCTCACTGAGACAAAGGGCCTGCTCTTTCCACCACTACCTAGGTTATCAAATTTGATCTAATTCTGAATTTACAGAATTGTTATCAAAGTTACCAAATTCTGCATTTACAGAATATATTTTTAAATCTGTAAGTCAGATGATCCTTGTTAAAGGAAAAAGTGAAGACATGTTAGTCCATATTTAGAACCTGCTTGTTTAAAGTCCAGATGAGGAGAAATACCAACACATTTAATAAAATCATTTGATTTTCCCATTCTAAGACTACAGTTAATCAGAATTTTTATCTGCTCCAAGTTGAGAGGGCCATATTCCAATGGAAGAACACAGCATTACTAATGAAATGGTGGTGACTCGAAGCTTTCTAACTATTCCCAATTAGAATGAAGGCAAACAGCCTCACGCACTTTAAATCATTCACATTATTTCTAAACTGTGCCAAACTGAAGCATATGTTACACACTCTATTAACATTAACAAGTTCCATCTATAATGTACAGCATTTCACTCATTTTCTTTGCATCCAATGGACTGAAGTTATTAATTCGGTACTCATAAATACAAAGAGATACAACATACGTTATTTTCTTCCAGCTGCTGGGTGCTAATATGGAGAAAGGGAATTAACTTAACCAGGGAGATATCTCTAAAAGCAGACTCTCCAAGCAAAGTTTCTACGATGCAAAATGATTTTGCTGCTCAAAATGTGGGACCAACACCTGCTCTATGTTGGGGGACAACTGTTGACTCCTTAACACCCATATGGTCACACCTCAATCCTTGCTACCTTCTCCCCAAACTACTCTTCATTCAGAAGTGCCTCTAACTCATTTTGTTTTGAGAAATTGCGTTTTTTAAAAATCCATTCATTCAATAATTACCATGCCAGGCACTGTGCTAGATACTGAGAACATAGAGAAACACAATTTTAAATAGGTCAAAGGCTTCATAATCCCATCTCTTTTAAAGATCTTTTTCAGCCGAAACCGGTTTGGCTCAGTGGATGGAGCGTCGGCCTACGGACTGAAGGGTCCCAGGTTCGATTCCGGTCAAGGGCATGTACCTGGGTTGCGGGCACATCCCCAGTGGGAGATGTGCAGGAGGCAGCTGATCGATGTTTCTCTCTCATCTATGTTTCTAGCTCTCTATCTCTCTCCCTTCCACTCTGTGAAAAATCAATAAAATATATTTTTAAAAAAAGATCTTTTTCAATACTGCCCATTTTCACTACCTCTGGCCAACATGCTACTAGAAGTTCTAGCAAAGCAATAGGCAAGAGAAAAAAATACAAGCTATCCAAATTGGGAACAAATAAGTAATATATCTGTTTGCATATGATGTTATTTTATATGTAAGAAACATTAAAGATCACTCATACACACAACTGTTAGAAATAAACAAATTCAGCAAAGTTGCAGATACAAAATCAATACACAAAAATCATTGTTTTTCTATACATTAACCATGAACAACCCCCCCCCCAAAATTAAGAAAACAATTACATTTACAGTAGCATCAAAAAGAATACAATACTGCCCTGGCCAGTTTTCTCAATGGTTAGAGCATCAGCCCTGGGAACAAAGGGTTGTTGACTCAATTTCTGGTCAAGGGCAATTTTCTAGGTTGCAGGTTCAATTCCTGGCCCCAACTGGGGTACAAGCAGGAGGCAAATAATCGATGTGTCTCTCAAGTCAGTGTTTTTCTCCTCTCTCTTTCTTCCCCCCTCTCCCTCCCTTCCATTCTCTCTAAAAATCAATGGAAAAAATATCCTCACTCCTTGGGTGAGCATAAAAATAATAATAACATAATACATAGGAAATCACCTAAGAGGCAAAAAACTTGTACACTGAAAACTACGAAATGTTATGAGAAAAATAAATAAATAAAGACACACATAAGTAAAAAGACATCCCAAGTTCATGGATTGGATGATTTAATATTGTTGAAATGTCAATTGTTGGTATAAACAATTGATATAAAATCCAAATGAGTTGAAAACTTATTTCCACATAAAAACCTACACACAGATGTTTATAGCAGCTTTACTCATAATTGCCAAAACTTGGAAGCCACCAAGATGCCCTTCAGTGGGTGAATAGATAAATAAACTGTGATATATCCAGACAAAATTATTCAGCACTAAAAAGAAATGAGCTCTCAAGTCATGAAAAGACATGTTGGGAGGTATTAAGTATGTATTTTTAAGTGAAAGAAGCCCATTTGAAAAGGCTACATACTGTATGATTCCAACTATCTGACATTCTGGAAAAGACAAAACTATAAAGATAGTTAAGGGATCAGGGGCTAGGGGAAAGGAAAGGATGATAGGTGGAGCACAGAAGATGTTTAGAGCAGTGAAACTACTCTATAGGATACTGTAATGCTGGATACATGTCATTATACATTTGTGGATGTTCACATGCAAAAAGAATAATGTTGGATCCTTACCTTACACCATACACAAAAATTAACTCAAAATGAGCCAAAGACCTAATCATAAGAGCTAGGAAAAATATGGGGGATAAACTTTATGACATTGGATTTGGCAATGATTTCTTGGATATGACACCAAAGCACAGGGAATAAATAAATAAATAAAAAAGTAGAACTTCATCAAAATTAAAACTTTTTGCATGAAAGGACATTATCAACAGAATGAAAGAGCAACCCATGGAATGGGAGAAAATATTTTAAAATGATATCTCTGACAAAGAATTAATATTCAGAATATATTTTAAACTGCCTACAACTCAACAACAAAAAGCAACCCAATTAAAAAATAGGCAAAGGATTTGAATAGACATTTCTCCAAAAAAAGATATGCAGATGGTTAGTATGCACATGAAAAGATGCTCAACAATGCTAGTCATTAGGGAAATGAAAATTGAAATCACAATGAGACACCACTTCACACCCATTAGGAGGGCTATTATAAAAAATAGTAATAAAAATAAGTGTTGATAAGGATGTAGAGAAATTGGAACCCTTGCACATTGGGAATGCAAAAAAGCTTCTGTGGGGAACATAATTCCACTTCTGGGTATATACCCAAAGAATTCAAGGACTCGAATAAATATTGATACACTAATGTTCATAGCAGCATTATTCACAACCACCAAAAAGTGGAAACAGTCCAAGTGTTCATCAACTGTCCATCAGTGAATAAACAAAATGTGGTACACATATACTATTACTCAGCCTTAAGAAGGAATGAAATTTTGACACCTGCTGTAATACAGATGACCCCTGAGGACATTATGCTAAGTGAAATAAAATAGACACAAAAGGACAAATATTGTATGGTTCCACTTATATGAGACAGCTAGAGTAGTCAGATTCCTAGGAAAAGTAAATGGTGGTTTCTAGGGGTAGGGGAGGGAACAACAAGGAATTATTTGTTTAATGGGTACAGAGTTTCAGTTTGGGAACATGCAATAAGTTCTGGAGATGGATGGTGGTGATGATTGAAAAACAATGTGAATGTATTTAATGCCACTGAATTGTACACCTAATGATGGTTAAGATGGTATATCTATTTTACCATAATAAAACAACATCAAAAACTGTTTGCTTACACCCTCTGACACTAAGGGGCCATTTGAGGCTCTACTCCAAGCTCTCTGTAGCCTGGAATGGTGCAGGGATTTTCATAGGGCAACTGAAAATTGACAAATGCTTCCCAGACTCCCCACTCCTCATTTTTCTCAAGCTCACATCATCACATTTACTCCAGGAGATTCAGAGACTCCCTGAAGCCTCTAGCTGTTAAGAGACACCATGTTAGAATGAATATGTGAAGTTATGAATAGTAGCTACACAAATACATCATCATGATCATCATTATCATTAAAGTTAACATTTAGGTAATGTTATGTGTAATTGTTAAACAACTTATCTCATTTAATCCTCACAACAACCTTATGAGGAAGGTGCCACTATTAATCCTATTTACAGTTGAAGAAACCAAAGCTTTGAGATATTAACTAACTTTCCCAAGGTAAAAGCTAACAAGGGCAGAGCCAGAATTAAATCCAGGTCTGCCTGACTCCAAGGTCCATGTACTTAACCAGCTACACACAACTAATCTTGAACTGATCACTGTAGTGGAATTTATCAGTCACACATGAACCATAGTAACTAACCTACCCTCACACTACATGCTACCATCTTTTCCCCAAAGGAAGTGGATCTTTCAGCAAATACACCTGAGGGGACCCAAATCCCTTTCCCTCTTGCCCAGAAGGACTAAAACACACTTGCAAAATGGCCAGGCTCAGACAAAAACTGAAGTCAGTAAATGTCCTTTGAGCATATTTGTGCTTAAGGACCTGATATTCCGGTCCCTCTTCTACTGACCCAGAGAGCAAGTCTGAACCCCCCAAGGGCTTTTGCAAAAAGAAATTTCACAGTGCATGCTGATGAAAGCACAGTTCACATTTCTGTACTTTTGAATGATTTTCTTCATGAACAGAAAATCTTTCAAGTGATTGGGCATAAAAGTGGCAAATAAGCTTTGATATGGGCAAGCATATGTGTAATGCATCTACAGAGGGAACTGACCCAAATTGCTGCTTTAAAATGAGGGGCCGGAAGCACTCAGCGGAAACACAAAGAAAGTGTAGCAGCCAGAGCACCATGCTTGGACTGGGAAGACCCTGGCCCAAGCCCCGGATCCACCACACCCACCTGGAGGCCTTGACATGAGGACCCTACCCCTCTAAGCCTCAGCAGCTCATCTACAGAAGAGGAAAACAACAGCAATAAAACCTACCTACCTCACAGGGTTGTTATGTGGACAGAGACAATGCATGGAAAAGCATTTTATAAATAGCAAATTGCTGTTATAAAGGACAGGTTATTGTTTTTAATATCCAAGGAAATCACCTCATTAGTAACTTCAATGTGAAAAGATGCCATGAAAATATCAAGCACCATTAGGGCATCTCTGGAATAAAAACACCGTGGTAACGAGCACTTGGGGGCTTTCCAAGGTGTCCCCAGGCAGAGTTAATAGAGTCCCCTCCAATGCCCCCTCTGTACTCTGTTGATGTGCGAGATGCGGCCACCACTTTGGGGGGGAGGGGTGGTTTCTGTTTATATGATTGCCTCCCCACCAGACAGAAGGCTACCCTCCCCCACCTACCCATCTGTTGTAGGGAGCTTCCAACCATCCCTGTTTCCTAAAACTCATACCCTGTGTAGTCTTCATCTACATTGTTACAGACTTGGTCTATGTGACCAACAGCTACAGCACAAGTGACATTCCGATATTAGGAAACTTCCAATATGCTTAATATCTTTATAAAAAGACTGAAGCAACTCCTTCCCCCCTCCCCTCATCATCATCACCATCATCATCATCATCACCATCACCCATTTTGGGGAAGCCTAGGAAGAGGTAGGAAATCAAAGCCTCCTGCCCACAGCCATGGGAGTGAAGGACGTGGATCCTTTGGCCCCAGGCAAATCTTTAGAGACTGTGGCCCTGTCCCGCAGCTTAACTGCAGCCTTGAGAGGGACCCTGAGCCACGACCCCCAGATCAGCCACACTCAGACTCCTAACCCGCAGAGATAATAAATGTGTGTTGTTTCAAGCTGCTAAGTTTGGGGAAAATTTGTCACACAGCAATAGATACTGAATACACCATTCCAGTTTCAGAGCTGGGTCATGGAGAAGGAAAGCATTCTGAAAATGAAGGAATCTAAGACTAATATAGCTTTATAATGAATATAATAACTATTTTATTGAGTACTAATTATGTGCCAGGTATCTTACATACATGCCTTCATTTTGCACATAAAATAATACAATCTTGACTGGCTGGTGTGGTTCAGTTGGTTGAGCACTGTCCCAGGTACCAGGAGGGCACGGTTCGATTCCTGGTCAGGACACATGCCCAGGTTGCGAGCTTGATCCCCAGTATGGGGCATGCAGGAGGCAGCCAATCAATGATTCTCTCTCTTCACTGATGTTTTTTTTTCTCTCTCTCCCTCTCCCTCTTCCTTCCTCTCTGAAATCAATAAAAATATATTTTTTTAAAATGCAATCCCACTGCTAATAAGTGGCAAACCACAACTTGAAGTCATGCTGGTCCATCTCCAAAGACTGTGTGCTCTTTGGACCGTTCCAAGATAGATGGATGGATAGATGGATTAGTCTGCGACCAAAAAACTGAACAAATATATCTATAAAAAATTGAGTTGTGATTAACACTTCAAGAAAGATTGTGGCATGCCATCAGTAGATGAGTGGAT
>NW_006298351.1:2489851-2506993 GCF_000327345.1 Myotis davidii
ACGAGACGTGGAAGCATGAAACAGAGTGCAGAATCTCAGAGGGAAGGTGGGGAGGGTGAATGGGTGGGAAGTAATTAACCAAAGACCTTGTGTGCATATATGCATAACCCATGAACAGACAATAGAGTGCTGAAGGCCTGTGGGAGGGGGAAGGGGGAACATATGTAATACTTTCAACAATAAAGAATTATTTTTTTAAAAAAAGAAGAAGATAGAAAGAAAGAATGTGGCACAGAAATGCCAGAGAAGGCCAGTTAGACAGGGAAAAGACTGAGCAATTGCCCTTCAAGAATGGATTAAAAATTTAACACTTTTCTTCAATCAAGAAAGCAAAGAGACAGACCTAGCCTCTTTGGCTCAATGAATAGAGCGTCGGCCTGCGGACTGAAGGGTCCGGTTCGATTCTGGTCAAAGGCACATGCCCGGGTTGCAGGCTTGATCCCCAGTAGGGGGCGTGCAAGAGGCAGCCAATCAATGAATCTCATCATTGATGTTACAATCTCTCTCTCCTCCCTTCCTCTTTCTGAAATCAATAAAAATATATTAAATAGAAAGAAAGAAAGAAAGAAAGAAAGAAAGAAAGAAAGAAAGAAAGAAAGAAAGAAGACAAAGAAAATACTGGTGGAAATCCATCCAATCCTGAAGGATGTACCCAGATGGGGCTCGGTTCTTTATGCCAAATGTGAGCATATCAAAGGAAGGTGAGCCCCCTTCAAGCCTGAGAGAGGGAGGGCGGCTCACTCTATTACTCAGCTCTCAGCAATGGCATCGCTATCCTCTGACAGGTGAGAAACGCCAACCAACCACCCCACTGATGGGGCCAGGCTCCTTCCTGCCTGTGGGAAGTGGGGCTGATGAGAAAAGGCCTGCCCGTGTGGTAAGGGACTGGCTGGCTTCATGACCCCAGTGTCTCTGGATGGGGCTAAGGGAAAAGTCCACACATTGGTCAAGCCTGTTACCTCAGAGGGACAATAATGGCAATGTGATTGGTTATTAGATGGATTAATAATGTGTCTGATCACCTAGCACCATGCCTGGCACACAATACCTGGTGTGCAGAAGGTGTTCAAACAATGCTGCTTACCTTCCTCACTTCTGCTCCTTCCCAGCACCCTTTACCCAAATCTATTGGCTGGTAAGATGTTACCCAAAGGAGCTGCTGGGCAGGGTGTTTTCTAGGACCAGCCTCAAGAAAAACGTGCACAAGCTACACCAGGGGATTTGCAGCATGTAGTCTCCAAATGGGCACCAACCTCTGCAGAAAGCCCGTGCTTGCAGGAAAGCTCCTTGACTTGAGGTCAAGAGCCTGGATTCAAATCTCAGCCCTGCCAATGACTAAGGCCCTCAGTTTCATCATCTAAGAAAGGGGACTAGCAAAGCCTTCCACACAGGGGGTACGGTAAAGATTAAAAACAACTATGCAAGTAAACGAGCATTTGTGACCGGCCTGGCACATTGTAGGAGTCCAGTAACAGAATATTGAGAGTGAGCCTCCCAGATTGCTCCTCACCTAACTGAGTCTCACTGTGAGAAAAGAGAGAAGCAGAGTCCCCAGACATCCCCCCTGTAGAGAGCAGAGGCTGGCCCTCAACTAATCCACCTTCTGGAGAACAGCAGTGAATCACAGCCCCAGGGATTCCGGAGCCAGCCTGGGGTAGAGACAGGCGTTTACAGCCAGCACGTTCTGTGTGACAAAGTGCTGGGCGAGCCCAGGAGGAACAACGTGAGGAAAGTTTAACCAAGGAGGGGCCACTGGAGCTAGTGTGAAGGAGGCATTTGCCAGGCAGAGATGAAGAGAAAGGGATGCCTGCAGGGCAGGGAATCTAGGAGAGCATGAGAGCTTCCGTGTGCCTGGGGCCAAAGTTGGAGCAGTCCCTGGGTCAAGACAGATCACGAAGGGCTCCTGGGCAAGCTGAGGCATTGGAACGGGATTCTGCAGGTGGAACAGAGCCAAGGGAAGTACTCAAACAGGGCAAGGCTGGCCGGGCGAGAGTGGAGGGTGAAGGGGAGGCAGAGAGAGACTGAGGACAGAGACTGAGGATGAGGAAGGCAGCCAAGGCTGGGAGAAAGGGGATGGGGCGGGGCAATGGCTGGGCAAAGAGAGAAAGAATGCTCTGGGAAGAAGCGTGGGAAAGCATGGTTCAGTGTGTAAGAATTACTCTGCCACTCCATGCACTTCTGTGCCCTTCTTCTGTGCCTCTTCTGTGCCCATGGGCACATGCCTGGCCCATCTCCTCCAGGTTCCTCGTCGTTGGGGATGGAGAGGACCCCACAGGGATAAGTGGCACTGAGGAGCCTTCCAGTTTAATACAGCGTGTCTGGCTCCAGTGGGTTTCCCAGGAAGACAATAATTACTCATCCTCTAATAGAGCCAATAAATACAGCAGGAGGATAAGTAATTAACAACCTTTTGCTGGAAAGTAGCAATTCTCATGATCTATGAAGTTTCCCTTTCCTGTTCACCACTTCCTCCTTACCGCAAGTATGATACTCTGGGTAACTATGCCATTCCCTGTTCACTGAATTAATACAAAGCAGGTTGTATTTTTTATTAAATCCATTCATTATAAATGACGCATATGAATAGAAGCTGGAAGAGCTGTGGTAAGGCCTGTCCTCTACCTTGCTTCTGCTTCTGATCGCAAGACTTCTAATGAGATTAAATTGTTACCAAACAATTTAACTACAGGAAAAAAAAAAGCCCGTGTTGGAAGCAGAGGAAGATAACGTTGCCCCCTTCATAATTTCAGTGTCCCGCAGCAATCTTCTCCAGTTATTTATTCTGATGTCTAATTTCCTGCCCGTAAAGAATCTACATTAGTAGTAATTATATTAGGCAAGAGAAAAAGAAACACTTCACAAAATTCTGAAGTGATTTACCTCTCAGCTTGCAGTTTTAATTAAAATTCCAGTTTATTTAGCAAATAGTCTGAAAAGATTAGATACCAATTTAGCACTATGTGCTTTTTCCACTTTCCAATTCATAAGGGTGACACAAACAACAAAATAACCACATTAAATGATTCTCCATTCCATCATAATTCAGCCTATGGAAAAACACTCCAATATCAATTATAAATTAACTCCATTATGCTCTGCAAAATTATCGACAGTATCTCTCTGCTCTCTACTCCCTTACTGTGGGTAAATTATATCAATCCACCACGAGGCCTCCAATTACTAAGTCTCTTCCACATCAAAATTTTAAATGTGTTTATTAACTGAAATGGAACAAAGCAAATCAGGTTTCCCATTTCAGCAGCACTTTTCTCCCAGCCAGGATATCAAACTACTTTTCCTGAAGTCACTCCTGACACCTCGTGGGACAGCTCATCCCCAGCTAACCAGATTCCCATGACATTTCAATACTTTCCACAGTGGCAACTCCCACTGAAAGCTAGTCTAAAGGCACCCTGGCTTGGCCAGGCATCAATTAATTCATTCAGCACACAAGCAAGTTGTGCCTTGGAGGCAGGCAGCGCTCAGGGAACACCGAGAGACTCCACCTATGGGAGCAGAGGGTTAGTGGTAGGATACGGGGCTGGAGCGGTGAAAATAGGATGAATGAAAGAGCCCTGACCTTCCAGGAGCACAGAGTGCAGCGGCTGAGACAGACACATAAGCAAATTTTTGTAATGCCTGTAGCCACTATCTTACTGAGCATTACTACACACCTGCCTCATCCACACTGTCACCTTTAATTGCTACACAACCTTATGAATAGCCATCCTATCCCCATTTTATAAAGGAAACAAACGAGGCTCAGAGAGGTAGGGGACAAAAAAAAAAAGTGGTTTCCTGGGGGACTTACTAGGTAAAGGAGGATACACTCTGCCCCCCCCAAACTCCTTTGTGCCTCCTGGCCCTAAAACCAGCGTGAATCTCCCAGAGACAGGCCCCTGACTCATCATACCATCACATATTATTAAAAACGTAATTGTACTAATAGTATCTATAATTGTTTAAATTGTGGCTACTATTTCTTGAGTTCATATTCCATGCTGCATGCTTTACAGCACTATCTCAATCAGCCTCACAACAACACTGTCAGATAGGTAGACATATCACCATTCCATTTTACAGCTGAAGAAACAGGCACAGAGCAATTAGATAATTTGGTCCCTGGTAGTGTATCCAGTAAGTGGTAGAGCAAGGAACAGAACTCAGGCCATTATGTCCTCAGTCCCCAGAGAACTAATCCTAGGAGACATGAATGAGGTTCTGTTAACAACCATAAAATTCCAGAGACAAGGAGGTGTATAGTAAGGCTGATGTGTGGGGGGAATGGAAAGAGGAGAGTCCAGAGTAGGAAGCGGGCCGCTGGGAGCTCTCCAGAGTGCTGAACCACCTCTGCCAAAGTACTCAGACTCAGAGCGCCCGCTTCTTCCTGGCACCTTGGCCAAACCTAACCCTCACCTTCCCATGCCCGTGCTCAGCAGAGCCACTAACGCAATAGAGTGAATAGAAATGGGAGTACATCTGGTAGACAAACAGTTATCTTTTACAAGTACCGAGCTCAAGGAGACAACAGGACATCTAATTAGAACTAGCTTACAAGGGATTAGAAATATGGGAATGGGAGTGAAGAGAAATCAAAGCAAGAAGTGCAAATTCATGAATCACAGAGAGAACTGGAGAAAGGAAAGGGTGAGTGCATTTTTTTTTTGAGTGATTACTGAGAGAGAAAACCAAAGGGCAAGGGTCAGAAAGGGAAGGGGACTCCTCCCTAGCTGTCCTAGACAGTGGGTACCAGGAACAAACAACTAAACTCCAATGTTACATCCAAACAGTGTTCAGAGTGGACAGAACGTTGTTGTCTATAACTGTGAACCTGTGAATAACCACCACAACTCCTCAACCCCAAAGAAGAACAGGAAATGACAACATATTTAGGGAAAAGATAGAAATTAGCCTGCCATAAGGTGACATGATTCAGGCCAATCAAGGTCATACCTACTTTACTTGAAGTAATCATTATAAATTTGAGATGGCACTCAGAAAGACCCTGTGCCTATCTTGGGCCTTTCAGACCATAGAACCTCAAGGCTGACACCATGGGACATTTATGAATATTTCTCTCCCCCTGCTGGAAACAGAAATATTAGAAAAGCACCTTTATTCTCCAGCTCCATCCCCACCTCTGCTCTCCTACACTCCTTACATAACAGTTATACTCTTCTATTAATCAGTCTTTCACTCAGTAAACGTTATTATGCATCAACTCAACGGCAGGCACTAGGGACTCAGAGAAGAATAAGGCACAGTCCCTGTCTTTAGGACGTGAACTTGTAAGTAAGTCAAAATGCAAAGTGGAAAATGCTCCAGCACATGAGTGTCAAAGGGCAATGGGGGCATGAAGCAGGATGTGAATTACTCCTCTCGGGGGAAAGATGTGATTTGGTAAAAACTTGTTGAGCTGGAATTTGCCAAGCCCAGAGCCAGGAAGATAGTCTCTGGTGGAGGAGTCAGCCCAGGAGTAAAGGCATGGGAGCATGTTGGAACATGATTAGAAGTCTCTCCAGGGCAGGAACAACATCTTAATTCTCTTTGTATTCCAGGTACCTTGTCAAGAGCATAGGGGTATGGTGGGTGTTGGCAAGTAATAGATACTGGAAGAATGAATGGCATGTGGTTTGGTGTGGAGGGAATAAAGCAAGACTATGGGGTCTTATAACAGAAAGTAACCAAATGGAACCAGAATCTATAAACCTCACAACAAATCTTAATGTGAATCTGCTCAGGCATACAGCAGTTATGTGCAGGTTCTGGTCATCCATTTCTCCAGCCCAGGGCTTAATGACTTTGCAGGTGAATGAGGCAGTTCTTATAAAGGAACTGTACACCCCTCAATGTGGGCCAGTTCAAGGGCGATGGACTAGTTCACAGCTAGAGCTACCCCTTCTGTTCACAATTTTAAAAGAAATTATTTTAAAAGCAAAAACAACTAAATAAGGTGGAGCAGGGTGAGAATATGCGCATCCTTATCAAACTTGGGAGTCTCCTTTTGTTTCCCATGTTGAACTACATTGTCAAGTTCCAAATATCCTCATTTTTCAGAGCTTAACACAGCCAACAGCTGTGGCAAAAGTCACTGCTTTCCCTTGCTCCTTGTGATGGGGTATGTTATGTCTCTACTAAGTATTTAAATAATACCTTTCAATTTACTTAGTGACCTCAGAACAAACTGATTGATGGCCCAGCTCAGTGGGCAATGACAGCTGGCATTTCCCCGGTGGCCACATAATTGGGCAATTGCATTAAGTGTATATCACCCTTTAGATCAGCTAATGTGGTCTATTAAGGCAAAGCCAGCCCACTCATGGCTTGCAGTCAGCTTCCACAGCCCACAGGTTTTTAAGCACTCTGGTACCAGTTTAAACGCCTTTGTATTTCCACAGTGTTATAAACCTGGTGCTTTCCTGGTGCATCCTGAAGAAATTGAACCAGCAGAGTTAGACTGGAAAAACCTGTATCCTATTGCAAATAATGTAAGTACAAATATTATGGAATTAAAAATCAGGAGACCTAAGATTCTAGTCCTAATTAATTAGTTCACCCACTCAACAAACATTAATTGAATGCCTATTATGTGCTGGCTACTGGACTAGGTGTTGAGATATAACAAAACACCACCATCCCACTTGCCAAGTCCTTACTATGTGCCAGCCTCAGTTCTAAGCACTTCAAGGGTATACAGTCACTTAAAACGCTAACGACCTTAGGGGCAAGTACAATTCTCATACCCATTTTATAGAGGAGGAAATAGAGGC
Organism: Myotis davidii; assembly: GCF_000327345.1. Taxonomy (NCBI): domain Eukaryota; kingdom Metazoa; phylum Chordata; class Mammalia; order Chiroptera; family Vespertilionidae; genus Myotis; species Myotis davidii. Next base: position 2,496,622 of record NW_006298351.1, read on the forward strand.
ACAGAGAAGTAAAGCAACTTGCTTCAGTTTTTAGCCTCATAGGGGCACTGGCAGCTCCACTGGCCAGGTGTGGGAGGAAAGACCCCATAAGGGCAAGTCCTCCTATACTTTAAATTTGAATGGCTGTCAACATCCAAAAGTTATTCCTAACTGGGTAGGAAAACAAGATAAGATTCTGAATTTGGTTCAGCTAATATCAGCCTGGATTTCACAGTCAAAGGGTTAGAAGAAATCTTCACAAGTCAAGGTTCTTATTCTCTTCTAAAGAATTCTAGGAAAAGAGATACCATAAAGCTACCTTTGAAATCCATTCTACCATGCATGATCTTTTTAAAATACTACGTTAATATAATTATGCCATTTTCATTCCCAGCACCACACTGAATAAAGAAAGGTTAAAGAAATGCTAGCCAAAGGTAAAATTATTGGAGACCTCAAAATGATTCACCAGAATAAAGTTAAAAGACTAGTGGAAGACAGTCTTTGGGCTTGGGAGGAAAAAAGAAGACTAACCTCTAAAACTTTAAAAATATTAGGGACTTTTTAGAATAGTGTGTCAAGCAAACAGCCTTAAAGCCTCAGTTATAACCTATCAGCTATCCAGGACAATAATCCTAAGTGGGTTCTCCAAAGGAAGGCAAAAACTAACACTTATTACATGCCTACTGTATGTCAGTGGCTTCCATGCTCACTATTTCATTTAATCTCCTGGTACCCCTGTGGATAAATTGTATTCATCCATTTTTACATATGAAGAGAACAAAGCCCAGGGTTCATTCACACTGCATTGTGCTAAGTGTTGGGTGTGCAACAATGAACACAAGAAGCATAATACTAAAATAATAAACATTACAGTAACACGTAATAAACATGAGAGTCATGGTTCCTGCTTTCATGGGACTTAGAGTCTAGTTGAGAGTGATGGACACTTCAAAACTTATTACAAAAATAATCATGAGTGACCCAGCTTGAGGGGCCTTGGGGGATGCATCCCTGAGAGCTGAAGAATGGGAGGTGGTGAGAGAAAGGAAGACCATGTCCTTTCTGCAGGCGGGGGAGATGCAGCAGAGGCGGAGGGCATTCGGTTATGTGCCCAAGATAACACCATTTTAAGTGATCAGGTGGGGGGCGGGGGGGTTGGATTCCGTGCTTTCTGAGTGCAGAATTCATGTTCTCATCTCTGCCATATAATGTGACCAGCTGTGCTTCAATCTAGGGTGGCCACTCCACAAAGAGGGTCTGATTCCCCAAGATGATGCTCAATGTTTCCCAATATCATCTGCTCATAAGAATAGCCCAAGGGAGCTTGTTAAAAAAAAAAAAAAAGAGTTTCCAGGTCCCACCACTACTGAGAAATCACATTTTAGCAAATGCCCTAGGTGACTCTTGTGATCAGGCAAGTTTGGGAGATGCTAAGTTAAGGCTTCGGGAAACGTAAAACCCAATACACAGGAGCTTACTTTTAACTGCCAGCTCCTGGATATTTTTAAGAAATAGGCAGAGCTCCTTGAAGTAACGTAGCCTTCCAAGAAGAAAAGGAATGGGGGGCGGAGGGGGGGGCAGATAAAAATCCTCTAGCGATCAATCAGCCAGTCGGTCAAATTAAAATGCTCCCTTCCTTTCTTCCAGATTTCCTATGGATTTTTACTGTCTCTTATTTTGGATTAAGTAATGTCTTCTCAGTATGGATTAGGTGACTGCTGTCAAAACAAAATCCATTCCCACACCTGAAGGCTCAGAACATGCTACTGATTTGGAGTCATCGCTAATTAAGGAGCTGAGTAGAGTAACAAAGCAGCAAGATAATAAGAAACTACAAGCCGCAGCTTTCATCTGGGAGAGGTTACGGATTTATTAGAGTCCAAACACTTAAGTTCAAATCCCAGACCTACCACTCACTAGATGAAACATGGACAAGTTAATGAACCTCTCTGAGCCTCGCTTTCCCCAACGGCAAAGGGGACTAATAATACCCCCTCTGCAGAGTTATTTCTGAGCCATAAGTGAGATAACAGAGGTGGTGGCCTGATGCTATCAGGCCTTTAACAAATGTGTGTTAATAAATAAAACAAGAGTGAATTTACAGCCCAACAAGAGGAGTGTGCTAACATGGAACCAACGGCTAATAAGATATATGAAATTAATAAAAAAGATTCACAGGCACAAAGCACCGATCCTACGCCATGTTATGGAAAACTGGCCCGCCCCGGGATATGATGGATGCGGTTCTTTAGATATGATGTTTGAAAATGTGGGCATGGGAGGGAGTTTAATGTGCCAATTTTTGTTCATAGGCAATAGATCTCCTGGGAGCTAGAAGAACTGAACCCAGGATCCAAAAAAGAGAGATTGAGTGTCAAGGTGACATCAGCTCAAAGGCTGGGGAACAGGGGGAGCAGAGTGGTGGTGTGGGGTGTGGTGAGTCATTAATAATAATAATGGCATACAATTCAGAAAGTGCTTTAAATGGAGATGTTTGATAAAGGGTGTAGGGCAGACATCAGGGAAGGACAGAATCACCAAGCCAGAGTTCAGGGTCATGCAGAGAGCAATATTGAACTGAGAGGCAGTGGCCATCCAAAGATGCAGATTGGACTAGCCACCTGAGAGCTGCTAGATGAATGAGGTCAGGCCTAAGGGTATCAGATACCTAGCTTGCAGCCATAACAGGTCCTCCTCTATTACACTCTGAAAGGCCACAAAATCTTTAAGAGGCGCTGCTAATTATCAGATATTCATACAATAGGTAAACCTTGACAATCAGTGAAGTTCTACTGATGTCCTCATTAAGAATAAGAGAGGCCCACTGAGTAGTAGTCATCAATACTTAAGTTCAGACCTTGGTTTTGCATGACCCTGAGCAAGTTCCTTTCTTTGTCTGGAAAACAGGAATAATATTTTTCACTTCAAAGGTCTGCAAGGATTCAATGAGATAATGTGTGAAAAATAGCTACTATAGAAAATGCACTGGATGCTGTTTGCATCTGCCACTCAAAAACAAACAAAAACATAGATTTTTGTTTTTATTGCGGTCAATCCAACTCCTTTGTTGGGTATAGAACTTAGAAAGTTGGTTGACAATTTGTTTATATGGGAAAATAAACTCTGAAGCTAAAGGCCGATTTGCATTTGCATTGGTTTAAAAATCTGCCAAATATTAAAAAAAAAAATCGGGAATCAAGGCATCATGGGAAAAGGCAATAAAGGTTTAGGTTAGTAATGGCTTTAAATGTAAAAAAAACAAGGTACTTTATCCCTCACCTTCTCCTGACAGGCCAAGTCTCTAATTCCCAATCCTTTCTTTCCACAACAGCTCTCAGAGAGAAGCATTCCAAATTTTAAATCCTATTTTTGAAGAAAATTAAATGCATAGTATGAGTCCTAGGTTTTTTATCCTATGGATGTTTTCACACACGTGAACAGAGAAATATCCAAGGACACGGTCACTGCAGCTTTCTAGAGTGGCAAAACACTATAAACAATTGAATGCTGTCAATGGGTCCCTAGTTAAGTAAGTGATGCTACACACTTACTACGGAATGTTACGCAGCTCTAAAGAAAGGACGCAGTAAGTCACAACACACCGACATAAAACAATAGCTAAGCTACATTGTTAAATGAAATCAAAGGTGCAGAGTAGAGTATATCACCTGAAAGCATTAGGTAAATAAAAGGGCTGTGTACACTAGTTCGCTTGTGTAGACGTAGCTCTGGAAACACACCAAGAGACTGCTCATCGTGGTTGCCTCTGAGGAAGTGAAGTGAAGGTGGGATAAGTGAGATACATATTATTCAGTGTTTATACTTTCATTATGTAGATTTTTATCATGTGCATGTTAATAAATTTTCAGTCAAGTAAAATTGAAATACATGATGATAATAAAGAGAATAGTGCCTAGAGTAATAATAATAGTCACAATGTATTGGATAACTATTACGTACTACTTATCTCTCCATCATCGTCTAGGGCAGGGGTCACTATCCACCATTATTCAGCTGAGGAAACTGAGGCTCAAAGTCTGGACGAGTTATTTAATTTAATTTAAATCCACGCAGCTAGCAAAGAGCAGAGCCTGGATTTGAACCCAGTTTTGACAAACTCCAAATCCTTTTTCCACACTTCATTGTGGCAGAATATGAGCTGTTCCCCAAAATCCTTCTCCTCCTCTTCCTGGACACAACACTAGATGACATTTCCCAGTCCCCCTTGCAGTGATAAAGACTCTTTATTTGACCAAATTCCAATCAGGCTCCTCTAAACCCTCTTCCCCTAGGTCTCAACCTTTGCACTTCCATATTGGTCTCTGTATTGCCCGGTTTTAGCAAGAATCCTGCTTAAGTTTAGAAAGAACACCCCCCCCATATCTAATCCCCCTCAATATGTAATCAGACCCTCATCTCCCACCCTGCTTATCACTCCCTGGCCTGTCTTCAGCAAGAACCCTATCAAACTGGTTTAGCCAGGGCTCCCCTTCACCCCTATGTTTCCTCTAGGAATTTTCCACCCACTAACCCACCCTACTCCCTGGCTCTAAATCCCCACTTGTTCTTGGAGTGGAGCCCACTTTCATACTCAGGTCTCTCTCTCTCTCCTATTACAACAGCCCCTGAATAAAATGCGTTTGCCACTCCTTCCACTCTGGTTTCCTCTGTGCCATGTGTCTGGGCTCCCCCCAGTGGAATGTGGGCAGAAGTGCTCTGTGCCACATGCAGGACACAGAGAAACCTCCTGTGTGTACTCCCCAGTCCTTCCTCACCTGCTGCCTGGCTGCTGATGCAGAGACTCCGAGGATGGCAGAGCCACAAGTGGAAAGACCCCAAGTCCCCAAATGACACCCCACCAAACTGCTAACTCCACCCAGGCTGTTCACAGGGCGAGTAGGAGCCTGCCATTATGTTGAGCCCTCACATGTTGGGTCTCCTTGTCACACACTTCAGCCTAGTCTAACAAATACACACAGTGAACAAAGAAAACAGATCCTGAGAAGCACAAAATCCCCTGGTGTTCAACAGCATCACTGAGTGCCAGCCCAGGGCTTGGGGATACAGCGAGGACTAAGAGAGTCCCTCTCTGCGCCTCGGGAAACTGCCTGAGTATCTAAGCCCTGTCTCTGTGGTCACTTCAGACACATTCCAGAGCAAGTCTGTTCACTATTGGTCAGCAAGGGTGTCAGGACAGAAGTCAGGCGAGGCTGGGGTGAGGAGTGTGTGTGTGTGTGGGGGGGGGTGGTCACTCTCCCAGGTGAGGGCAGGTGAGAGGCCCCTGCTGCAGGTGAGGCCAGCACAGGCACCTATTCTCCATTCTTCCAGGTCCCTGCAGGAGCACCTGCTCTAGCCAGGCACTAGACACAGACACAGACACAGACACACAGACACACACACAGACACGACACACACACACACACACACACACACAGAACCCCATCACTGTCCTCAAACTGCTCAGGGTTTGGTACCCCTACAAATCAGTGACCTCCATGAAAAGCAATGTGTACAGAGGGATGGACCAAGTGCCGCTGCTTCTGTGGGGAGGGCGAGGCTTCATGGTGAGGCTCATAACTGACTGGATATGGAAGGGAGGCTCCAAGTTCAGCGCGCAGGGAGTGGAGGGAACAAAAGATATTCCAGGCTGAGAGATGGGTGTGAGCAAAGGATGGAGGCACCAAACTAGCCTGGCTGTTAGAACAGAGTATAACAGGGGGATGTGAAGGGGCGAGGAAGCCTGGCAGGAGTGAGGCTAACTGGGGAGAGTCTAAGGGCCTTCAGTGCTTTGCTGGGATGCGACCAAGGATTGTGAATGTAAGCCCATAACCCAGTCTGTCCCCCCAGCAGAGGCACCTTGTCCCTTTGGCTCTTGCAGACAAGGCTGTATTCCAACACCTCCTACTAGTAAATGTGACACCAAGGAGGAGTCACAACTAATTCTCCATCACCTCGCTCATTACTGTCAAGGATGACAGACAAGGTCTCTGAGAGGCAGAGAAGCAGAGGAGAGGGGAGGCCGACAAGAGGGAAAGGATTGAGAGGGTGAAGGTCAGCGTCACTCGCTGCTCATAGTAAGGACGTGTCAGCCTCCGCTAAAGACTGCCCTGTAGCGTGTGCAGCACCACGCCAGGACCCGGGGCAGACAGATGAGCTCCTGCCTTCGGGGAGTGTTCACTCTACACTGGCACAGGCTGCTGACCTCCACACCATTCATCCTTTGCACAATTAATCATGGTTTGTCTCCTAGAGAGAACAGAGTGCACAGGGGAGGCAGCGTGGTGCAGGGAAGGAGCAGGCACTGCGAGGGCGGACCCAGGGTTGAGATGCTAGTTCCACCTCGATGGCCAGTGTCCCGGGCACTCGGCTTCCTCACCTACAGAACGCACAGCACCTTCTCTACAAGCACTAAGTAAGAAAATAAAAAATGCAAAAGCTCCCAACCTGTGTGCCTGGCTCAGCTGGGACCCCATGACGGTTTGTCCCCTTCCCTCCCCCTTGGAGGAGGGCCATGCATGTGAGTGGCTTCTTTATGCTTCTGTTTCCACACTGTCTGAATATGATTTAACTCTGCATCTTCCTCCTCAATGAAGTTGAAATATATCATTGGTTACGTAATGGCCCATCAAGGCATGAGGCCTTTATTAAATAGCAGCGTGATACCCAGGCAATGAGAATGCCAATGGCCCACAAATCTCTCCCCACTGCTTTGGTGAGGACAGCTTTCGGCTGCCCCCTGGGCCTCCATTTCTCTCTGCCTGGAAGGAGGCTAAGGGAAGGGGGCGCCATGACCTGAAGGGACATATTAGGTGGCCCTCCGTGGCTGGAAGACGGAGTCCTCTCCCTCATCAGAAAGTAGGAGAGCGAACCTGGGGAGAAGAGACACCAGGAGCCAATTCTCTCCCCAGCACTGCCAACCTGCTTGGCAGCATGGGACAAGGAGACTGCACTTGACTTGGCATCGCCAAAGTCCTGGGATTGCGTCCTTCGGTCAGTCCCGGCCCTGGTTACCTCATCTGTAAGGTAGAGCTAATGATATAAACACCACTTGCATCAGAGGGGTGCTGGGGGGTTCCCCTGCCAGAAGCTGGAAATTGACCAGGAAGCCACTGTCTTTGCCCTCAGAGTTTTCTCCACTTCCAGTTAACCACCCAAGCCCTAAACACACCTTCCACACCACAGCCAGAGGGTTCTGTCCAATATACAAATGTATTTTTGTTGCACACACCGATTCAAAACCTTCCAATGGCTCCCCGACCTATCAGCCTTGGCTCCTGCCTACCTCTCAGGTCCAATCATTCACCACTCTCCCTTCCTCAAATTCTGTATTCCAGCCAGGTAAATGTTTGCCGTCCCCCCCAATTCCTTGTGCTCTAGCATGCCAACAAGTTATGGTGCATGCTGACCCCTGTCTGAATACTTGTCTTGCTTCCACCCCGGGAAGCCTTCCTCGCCCCTCTCTTCCATCCAGACTCAGCTGAGAGGCCCCTGAGATAGGAGGCCCTCACTAAGCCTGAATCTGAGCCCGCTGTTCTCCATCTCTCTTTAACACTGCTCTTCTTTCACTAGAGCATGACAAATAGACAGTGAGCTCCCTGATTCACTCTTGGGGTCATGCCTTTGTTTGCCCTATGCTCAGTGGAGTCCATGGCACAAAATACGAGTTCAGGAAATGTTTGAGGAATGAATAAAAAAATCATTCAGCCAATATCTGTCAAAAGCTTAATATATAAGATGCCAGGCATTGTGCACTGGAGTGTAAGGATTCAATAATAAACAAGACATATGTGGCTCTTGCACTAGTTGAATTTAAAATTTGATGGGAAAGAGGCCGGCTGGGGTGGCTCAGTGGTTGAGCAAGGACCTATGAACCAGGATGTCGCAGTTCGATTCCTAGTCAGGGCACAAGCCTGGGTTGTGGGTTTGATCCCCAGTGTGGGGTGTGCAGGAGGCAGCTGTTCAATGATTCTCTCTCATCATTGATATTTCTATCTCTCTCTCCCTCTCCCTTCCTCTTTGAAATCAATAAAAAAAAATTTTTAATAAAATAAAGAAAAAAATTTAAACTATAACAGGGAAAGAAAGAAAATTAAACAAGCTATAACAGTAAAGCTGATTCATGCTATGATATCAGAGCCCTGAAGACAGAGGAAGGTGTAGGCAAGAGGAGAGAGCATCACAGTCTTATTGAAAGTATAAATACCCTCCCACCCCCCAATCTGGAACTCAGCTACCTCACTTACTCAGAGTAGCAGGAATCTAGAAAGAAGGTTTAGAGGCTACTTGACAGCCAAATATGTCAAAAGACTATGCTCCTTACTCAGTTCTCACACACACACAAGCCTTTGACCTTGTCTTGCCTACCTCTGTCTCCCACCACATTGCATACACACTGCTAGTAGAACTCAGCGTCTCACATTAGAATCACCAGCTATATCTACCCCACTAGCCTGGGGCCTGTAAGGCTACCACGTCTGGCTTTTTAGGTCATGCAGAAGGGTGCCATGATGCTGTCCACAGACAGACATCTTTAATGTTTTGAACACTTTTCATATTTTATAATTATATTTTTTACTCTACTACAAATGGATTATTCATAACAAATATTAGTAAAATGTAATTTTACATATTATCATAATAAAAGTACTTATTGATTTAAGCAGGGAATTCAGAAATATTCTGGTTGGGTAAACATACATCAGATGATTTGGGCAATTTTGTATTTATGATGAGAATTTTCTGGCACATGATAGTCAAGTGTCTTATTTTGACAAGACAATATATATTGTTCTCCTTTGACAAACTGGGTTATCAAAAGACTTTGTTGGTCCAGTAACATCTAAAATAGACTATGTTTCTAAATAAGATTTGCTTTTACATCTGATGTATAATTGGTGAGTTCTTTTAACTTTTTCTTAAAAATCTTTCACTGGTATTAGTACACTAGATAAATGTGAAGTTTCATATTGGGGTTCAATCATCTGATGTTTACTATGCCAGAATATTTCTGAATTCCAAGTTTAACATCAATAAGAACTTCATTCTACCATGTAAATATCATTCGATAGGAAATATTCATTTCTCACTAATAATCCATTTGCTATAACAAATTTGTTTTGAGGTATAAATGATATATTGACTAATTTAGTATTTTTCTCCTTAAGGAGCAGGGGCATCTTTTTCTAATCCACACAAAAGGACAGTATGAGACAGAAGTGGCCCCGGTTCAGGACAGTGTCTTTACTAACAGTGCTTTGCACAGGGCTTGGGGCACAGCAGACATTCAGCGTATATTTGTTGAATAATGAAGACCTTTCAAGGCCTCAGAACTTAAGATCATATCTGCATGCTTTAGTCACCATACTTTCCGGAAATACTTCTGCACATTCTAATGGAATAGTACTGCATAAACTCCTCAAACAACAATCCTTAGTGACCAGCTGACACTTATTAAACTGTCACCCAAGAGGAATCATTTGCCTCCCACTTTGTTCCCTGCACACAGCCCTTTTTCCAAGAAGAATGTCTTAGGAGTAAGAAGTTTTCACAGTTATAAATACCATTAGAGGAACATAGTTGCAACCCACCTAGAGAGTCATAAAGTTTCATAATTTCAAAGAAAATGTCATAAAAATCCAGTAAGAGGAAAGGATTTGTGTAGGTAGTTTCACAGAGAGCCTAAGATTCCTTAAGAAAGGAACAAGTGCACAGGCTAAAGAAAGCTATGTTATCATGGAAAGTAAACCCGGCCAAAACCCAAAGATTACAAACAGATGGCTCTCTATTTCTGGCTTGAACTCTGCCATGCCAAAGATAGGATGAGTTTGCTGCCTGGAATATATGAAGTAAGTCTAAAGAAGCTTAGGGCCAGATGCTAATAAAAAAAAAACAATCAAGTCTTTATGTACCAGGACTTTACATGATAATATCTTTTTAGGCTGGCAACAAACAACTCCATGAGGTCTGATTATATGATGCCCATTTATATCTACACTAATAAAAGAGAAACGTGCAAATTGGTGTCACTCTGCTACACCCACCAGCCAATCAGAGCAACTATGCAAATTAACCCAACAAAGATGGTGATTAATTTGCATATGCAGGCACGGAGCAAAGACTGAAGGCTCCAGCCGGAGTGAAGACTAAAGAGGCTTGGCTTCTCCACTGTGGCTGCAGGAGAGAAGCCAAGCCTTGCTGCGGCCAGACCAAAGGCCTGGGTCCTGGGTGCCAGAGGAAAACCAGTGCCAGCAGCCAGGGGAAGGAAGGCCTATTGCATGAATTTTCGTGCAACAGGCTTCTAGTCCTATCTAATAAAAGACAAAAGGGTAATTAATCGTACCTCCGCTTGCTTCCCATTGGCTAATCAGCGAGATATGCAAATCATGTAACC
>NW_006298351.1:2507694-2515578 GCF_000327345.1 Myotis davidii
TGCAAATTTTTGTGCACCATGCCCCTAGTATATATATAAAAGCCTAAGTGACTGTCTGACCATTTGACTGGTGACTATGACATGCACTGACCACCAAAGGGGCAGATGCTCAATGCACAGGCACAGAAACATGGAACAGATTGATGAATCTCAGAGGGAAGGGGGAAAGGGGGAGGGCGGGAAGAGATTAACCAAAGATCTTATATGCATACTAGAGGCCCGGTGCATGAATTCGTGCACCAGTGGGGTCCCTCGGCCTGGCCTGTGGGGATCAGGCCAAAACCAGCAATCCAAGATCCCCAAAGGGGTCGCAGATTGTGAGAGGGCACAAGTCAGGCTGAGAAACCCCTAGGTATATAGATAAAGAAACTAAGGCTCAGAATAAAATTGGCCTAATGTTAAATTGGCTACAAATCCCAAGCTTTTATCTACCATGCTATACTGCATCTCAGGTGGCAGAAAAGATTATATGGAGCCCTCATAAGAAGCATAAACTTTACTCTTTAGGTACATATTCAAGTTAACCCTCACAAAAACAAAATAAGTAGCTGTTACAGTTGCCACTACTTCATGCCACCAGGACAAGATTCCATTAGACACAGATAACCAAGGAGCCCATCTATAATAATAAAAGGGTAATATGCTAATTAGACTGGATGTCTTCTGGGCGTCATTCCAGACATCCTTCCTGACGAAGCCGGGGCATGATGGGGGAAGCCAGCCTGGGTCCCGGGTGCCTGCAGGTGGCCGGAGGGAAGCCAGTCCGGGTCCCAGGGGCTAGAAGGAAGCCGGTGCTGGCAGCTGGGGGAAGGAAGGCCTAATCTTTTTTTTAAATATATTTTATTGATTTTTTACAGAGAGGAAGGGAGAGAGACAGAGAGTCAGAAACATCGATGAGAGAGAAACATCGATCAGCTGCCTCCTGTGCATCTCCTACTGGGGATGTGCCTCCAACCCAGGTACATGCCCTTGACTGGAATCGAACCTGGGACCAGAGAGAAACATCAATCAGCTGCCTCCTGCACACCCCATCCCGAGGATGTGCCCGGAACCAAGGTACATGCCCTTGACTGGAATCGAACCTTGGACCCCTCCGTCCACAGGCCAACACTCTATCCACTGAGCCAAACCAGCCAGGGCAGGAAGGCCTACTCTTGCATGAATTTCGTGCATCAAGCCTTTAGTATACCAATAACAGGCAATATTGCAATGCAGAATTAACAACAGGGTGCACTGGACTAATTTGAGTTTCTAAAGCATATTTCCAATTACAACCTAGGAGACAAGCATTCTTCAATGACGAGAACTGGGTACGCTCGTAGCATTTCTTCAACAGCTTTATTGAAATACTCTAGAGGCCCAGTGCATGAAAATTCATGCACTGGAGGGGGGGTCCCTCAGCCCAGCCTGCCCCCTCTCACAGTCCAGGAGCCCTCAGGGACAGAAGGCAACCCAGCGATCAGGGGAAAGCGACGCTCCATCACACCTATGCTGCTACCACTGCCAGCAGCGCAAGCCTCAGCCGGCCCTGGTTACCTAAGCCTCAGGTGGCCCTGGGCAGCTAGGTAGCCACCATCTGAGGTTTACCTATGTCTCAGGCCAGCCCTGGTGGCTGGGGGGCTGAGGGGACTGGGGGACTCCGGAGACAGGTACCTGGCAGGGCTGAGGGGACTGGGCGCCGCCATCTTGTGGCTGTGGGCACCACCATCTTTGAGGGCTGGCAGTCAATTAGCATACTCCCTCCTTATTGGCTGTGGGCACCCACCATCTTTTGCAACAGCATGAAGGTCAATTAGCATATTCCCTCTTTATTGGATAGGATAATTTATATACCATACAATTCACCTATTGAAAGTGTATAGTTCAATGGTTTTTAGTATAGCCATAGAGTGGTCCTTGGTACAGATATTCAGATTCTTCTCTTACACCCTCAGGGGAGGACAGCACAGCTCAGCCTCCCTGAAGTCAGCCATGCTTTGGTGAATAAGATGTGAGCAGTCACTTCTGGAGAGAAGTCTTAAAAGCCACAATTTCCCATGTTCCTTTCCCTCAGTGACTTATTGTGATGAGCTGGAAGCATGGGTCTCTGAATAACCAAGATAGATGAGAACCCCATCTCCCACCACCACCCCCACGAACCCACACTGAACCCTTAAGTGTGAGCGAGCAATAAATTTTTGTTGTTAAGCCACTAATATTTTGTGGTTGCTTATTACCCTAGCCCAGTTGTCGGCAAACTGCAGCCCCTTGAGTGTGGCTCTTCCACAAAATACCACATGCGGGTGCGCACGTACAGTGTGATTGAAACTTCGTGGCCACATTCAAGGGGCCAAAGAGCCACATGTGGCTCGCAAGCCACAGTTTGCCGACCACTGCCCTAGCCCAATTTAGTTATGCTGATGCATACAGGAATTAGAAAAAAATCTGAAAAGAAACATACCAAACTGTAATCTGGGTGTTGCCTCCAAGGAGAAATGGTGGGGAAGAAGGGAGGGGAATGGAGAGTGGGGAGCAGGGATTTTGTTTTTTATTTTATATACTTGTGAACTGCATATGTTTTTATGAGCACATATTGTTTTGGGAAATTGAACAAAGGAATTTGTAAATAACCTCAGACATCCAGAAAGTTTTCCACTGTTGCTTTCTTAAATTCCAATAATTCATAGTTCCAACACAAAGAGAAATAAAATCTCCCTACCAGCATAAAGAGCAAATATGGAGGCTGGCCTTCATAAGAGTCCAAGGCAGAGGACTAAAGGAATTCCTGGAAAAGTAACACTACACCTGGGGATGATGGCATGATGGGGAGGGGGGGGCACCCTCTTCTCCCAGCTCCATTAAGGATGAAAAGGCTTTATTCAGATGACACAGAAGCAGATGGGAGAAGAGAAAGTGCCATCAGAAATGCCTGCTAAGGGCTCAAGAGGCATTTATAAAATTTACTAGACAATGGTTCAAACACACCCAGGGAAACAAATGTGCACACAAACAGCAGCTGAGGCAGCAAGGCACGAGGTGCTGTGATGCAGAAGGAGAAGTGTCAGCCCATCTGGAATAGAGAAACATGGTCACTGTCCTCATGGTTTGGAGTCTCTGAAACAAAGAGCTCACACGGTAATAGATCTTGGGACAGGGCTTGGGCAAACTATTACAACAAAGGTCCCTCTATCAAATCTCTCATCCACATTAGCCGGTGTCCATGGCACCACTATGCGCATATACACAACCTACATCTCCAGGGAGGGCAGCTCACAACAACAGTGGCATCTATTCTCTGAGGCGCCTTCTCCCTAAGGTTTTCTTTAATGAATGTGTGGAAACCACGAAAGAATATACAGGAGATGAAGAGAGAGGCTCACGTGACTGGAAGTGGACCATACAATTTTGTAAATATTTCTTGATCATCTACCATGAGCCAGAAACCATCCCTCTCTTTCATGTTGTAACTTCAGTAGTGACCCTGTAAACATGATTTTCCTATACATCTTATCTCCAAGTTCACAGAGCTAACATATGTGATTTTTCTTTTCAAACAAATTTTAAGGCTATGGGCGCAGTTGAATTAGACCTAACCAGAGTGGACATGACTGAAATGGAATCATCACTTGGCGTGGTTCACTTGGGACTGAGAATGGGCAAGGGAAGCCCGGGCTGTATGTGGAAAGAACCTGTGACCACATCCAGGCAGAAGTGCGAGCTTCTTGGTACAGCCTTTCAGTATCCTCTGTGATCGGCTCCTTCTCCCTCCCTCACCACTCTCCCACATGCTCCCTAAGCTGCCAGCATCCCATCCTACATATAAAACCTGATCCGTACTCCTTGCTTTTGTTCGTATCCTGTATGAAATGCCCTTTACCCACTCAACTCCCAGACTAGATTGTAATCGTCTGTGGGTTTGTCTGTCCCTGGGACTAGATTGCAATGGGCACTGCTGGAGGGCAAGGAATGAAACCCAGTCACATCTGTATCTGCAACCCCTAAGCCAGGTCTGCAGACAGAGAGCCAGAAGGGAGCAGGGGGAAAGAGAACTGACGCTGGCTTCAAATGAAATACCTGTTTCAAATGCTGCCTCTGCCACTTACCAGCTGTGTGACCTTAGATAAGTTAACTTCTGTGCACTCAATCCCTCCTCTGTAAGAGGGAGACAATCAGGCATTTACTATATTGGGGTGTTGGGAGAATGAAATCATTGTATGCATGTAAAACGCTCAGAAAAGTGTCTGACAGGGTAAGAGGTATACAAGGGCTTGTTACAGTTGTTGTTACTGTTGTTAAATGAACGTGGAATGAAGAAAAGTAAAGGAGGAAGAGAGATTGTGCCCTATAGCTGAGCAAATGGAATTCACATGCTGACTGGGTGCTGCCCTGCTAAGGGAACTGTGTCATGTAGCCCCTCACTATGCACTCAAAGGAGGAGACAGAACTTTCACCCTGGTTGGTATTTATGACCTTATTTCTTGCCTAGGCTACCTACCCACCACCTGCCAAAGCCGGCCAACTGGGCACCCTCAATCCTACAGCAGTATGTCATGCAAGGGACACTGGCTCAATTCCTTGCACGGCAGCCCCCAGTAGATGTTCCTGCTGCTAGAATGTCAGTGCTGAGCGTTAGAGATGATCTTGTCCAACATCACCCTGGAACAGATGGGACACTGAGGCCTGGAGAGCTGGCACCTTCTTAGGACCTGGTTTACATGCGGGCTACTTGTCATGAAGTCAACTTTGTAGCCTGTACTAAGAATGCCATAATCAGGGTTAAAGCTGGAAGAAACTTTAAAGCTTACCTAGTCTGGCACTTTTCAAACTCTACATTCTAGGTTCAGATGAGATATGGGCTCTTTTGCAAGTATTTCATTCAGTCATTTGGTGAGTATTCACTGAAAACCCTCACTGTGCTGGGCACTAGGGACACGAGTCAGATACCACCTGTCCTCAGAATGTCACTGACTAATAGGAGACAATGGCATGACGTAAATAATCATATATCTAATAGTAAAGTCCTATTGTGAGTGAATTATGGTCTAAAATATACTAGAATGAGCATCCCTACTCACACAAGGGGGACAGGGCGGTTACCAGTAGTGCCCTGGAAACTGCCCACCCCACTGGCTTCGCCAGTGCAAGGGTCCCAGGTAGTGTAACACCACCATTATGTGGTTGCAGCAGAAGAGAGACTAGAAACCACTGAACCAGTGCAACCCACCTCCATCCGACTGACAGGCAAACTGAGGCCTAAAACATTTAATGCCCTTGCCAAGACATCACAGCCAATTCATGGAAGAAACTCTGTAGTGCTCACATAGCCTTCCAAAAAAAAAAAAGACCACATCCCACAGTGTGGCACACTATCTGAGCCCTGCCATTTCTCCAGCCTCATCTCACACTACTGTGCCACCCACTCAATGATCCAACCAAACAGCACCCGAAATACACCTCTGCTTTGCCCAAATATTCCCTCTACCAGGGATCGGAGTCCATAGTCCCTAAATAACGCCTACTCCTTTTCAGCACTCAGAACTCAGCTCCCATCTCTCTCCGCCAGAAAGCCCTCCTTGAGTCGCCCTCCTCCACCTCCCACAAGACATACAACTTTACATAAAGAGAGAGAAACACTCATCACATGATGTATTCATTCATTCAATAAAGATTTATTGAGCACCTTCTATGTGCCAAGCAGCTGAGGTAAATAAAATAAAACCCCTGCCCTCATGGAGCTTACATTCTAATGAGGGAAACAGACAATAAACAAACAGTACATAATACAGTGTGAGGTAGAGTTTAGCACTATTGGGGGGTGGGGGGCGGGAATAAAGAGCATGGGTCAACAGAGGGATCAGCACGCAAGGCCTGTCTGAGGAAGTGGCATTTGATCAGAGATCTGAAGTGACAGAGTCAGACATACACCTAATTGGGAAAAGAGGGTTGCAGAAGCAGAAGCAAAGACCCTGTGATTACTGCAGTGTTTCTTCACTTGTGTTTATCCCTTGAACTTTAAGGTCCTGGAGGGCAAGAGTATCTTACATCTGAAGCATCTTTGATCCGCAGGGCCCAGCATCCACCGTGCACACTTACAGAATGAGTGAACGAACCTGGGCCAGCATGTATGCCTGCTGATTTCTGAGTCCATTTGGCTCTGGCTCTCAAGATCTAGCCAGCTTCACGTCTCTCTCTCCCACGGGGCTAAGCTACGCGCAGGCCCTGCTTGGGCCAATCAGCTTGCCTGGCGCTGTGGCCTGGTTTCAGTCCCTGGATTCTCCCTTCATCAGGATTCTGGCACTGATGAGTTCTACAATTTTATGTTGTTCTGGTCCTCAGATCTCTGGTGTGAACCTGGGACCCTGTTCAGAACCAGGAGTCCTCCCTCACTTTCTCCAGGTGTCCCAGACTTGAAAGTCCTCCCCTCTATTCCAAGCTCCAAGGCTGAGGACCCTGCCACCTGGCGTTATTCCCCAATGGCTAACCTCTACTTACCTGGAAGTCAGCCCTGCCTGATTCTTAACTTCCCTCCAAATCACACGACTCCTTCCTGCTGGGGCATCAAACCTGTGACCTCATCCATCCTTTCTGTGGCCATCTCTATGCATGTTCCAACTTCATAACTGCTCCTGGACATCTACCACAGCCACAGCTCAGGGCTAAGTCCCCGAGTCCTCAAGTTGCCTGTGGCAGATCCTGTCCCATCAGCAGACCATGTGGGCCTACGTCTCCAGACTTGACTGCCCTAAATCCCAATCCTCACACACATGAAAGCAAGTTAAATATTCTTAGAAGCTGCAAATAAAGTCAGATGACTTTATCCACTAAGCCAGTGGTCGGCAAACTCATTAGTCAACAGAGCCAAATATCAACAGTACAACGATTGAAATTTCTTTTGAGAGCTAAAACTTTTAAACTGAAACTATATAGGTAGGTACATTGTTATTAACTTAATTAGGGTACTCTTAGGGCTTAGGAAGAGCCACACTCAAGGGGCCAAAGAGCCGCAGTTTGCCGACCACGGCCTAAGCCAACTGCAATTCAGATGACTGGATGTCATTGGTGCTTCGTTCCAGCCTCCACGGGGTCAAAAACGGGTTCAGGAACAAATAACCCATTCCTTCATTCACCCTTTCATCCACCACTGACTGACACCTGCTGCATGCCAAGCCCTGGGACATAAAATATGGTGCCTACACTGAGGATGATTATGATGGCGGCAGCGATTCGGGGGGCGGGGGGTGGTCATAATGGTGATGGAGGAAGTGAGTATGGTATTTATTGCACACTTGTGCTATGCTACAATAATAGAATACTTACAAAACTGTGAGATGGGTATTATTAGCCTCACTTTTCAGAGGACGAAATAGGCTTAAAAGGCAAAGCAACTTGCTCAAGGTCACATGGCTAAGCGGCGGGTCAGGGAGAGAACCCGGGTCTGTCTGCCTACAAAGTACAAACTGTTCCACTGCGCAAAAGTCACACGCGAAGGGCCACAGAAATATAACTTGGATGAAAAAGCGGAAGAGAGGGGGTTCCAGGCCTCCGGGACTCACAAGCTAGTGGAGGAGCCAGACATATAAACAAATGTCTCCAAAGTGGGGGGACCGGTGCTGAGCGCCGGGGACCAGAGCTGTAGGGGAGCCAGCGGCAGTGGCAGCTCACCGGGCGGGGGCTGACAGCCTCTGGGGGTGACTGGAGAGCTAACTTGGATGAAAAAGCGGAAGAGAGGGGGTTCCAGGCCTCCGGGACTCACAAGCTAGTGGAGGAGCCAGACATATAAACAAATGTCTCCAAAGTGGGGGGACCGGTGCTGAGCGCCGGGGACCAGAGCTGTAGGGGAGCCAGCGGCAGTGGCAGCTCACCGGGCGGGGGCTGACAGCCTCTGGGGGTGACTGGAGAGCGCGC
>NW_006298351.1:2515892-2528109 GCF_000327345.1 Myotis davidii
AATGGAAGAGGGCAAAGCGGGGAAGGGGGGACGTGGGGCAGGGGAAGGGAGGAGCGGCGGCCGCAAGCCGGCCCAGGGCGCAGAGCTCCGAGCCGCTGGAAGCGACATGCAGCGTAGAAAAGTGTTGGGCAACACTGCGGCTCCCGAGCCTGGGCCTGGGGAGCAGAGACAAAGCGCTCCACCAAGAGGCCCCACCCCCGCACCACGCCCTGGGACGACGGCCAGTCTGAAGGACGAGGCATAGCCTCTCCCATTGTGAGGAACTGCACCATCAGCCCGACGAGGGACGTGACAAGTCCAGGCCCCGTGGGAGCAGCTTTCCGGTGAAGAAGCACCTGCTGCTCCTGGGAGAGCCCCCACCAAGAGCGGGGAGCCCCCTTTCCCGGGGTCGGGGAGCTCCCTATGGGTGGGGAAGCCATGGAGAAGCCCTGCAGATTCCCTCTCAAGTTGAGGGCATTAACCACTACTTTTCCTATTATGTCGGGTTTTGTGGTAAAATAAACAACAAAAAGGTTATCATTTGAACCGATTTTAGGTATACAGTTCAATAGCATTAAGTACATTCTCATCGCTGTGCACCAGCCATCATCAACATCCATTTCCAGAACTTTTCCTTCTTTTTTAAAAAATATATTTCTTTATTGATTTCAGAGAGAAAGGGAGGAGAGATAGAAACATCAATGATGAGAGAGAATCATTGATCGGCTGCCTCCTGCCTGCCACCCAGGCATGTGCCCTTGGCCGGAATCGAACCCGGGACCCTTCAGTCCGCAGGCTGACGCTTTATCCACTGAGCCAAGCTGGCTAGAGCGTCCAGAACTTTTTCTTCTTAGATTGAAACCCTATACCCATTAAACCCTAACTCCTCCTTCTCCACCCCCCAGCCCCTGGCAGCCGCTGCTCTGCTCTCTGTCTATGAACTTGACCCCTGGAGGTACCTCATAGAAGTGGAATCATACAGTGTCTGTCCTTCTGTGACCAGCCTATTTCACCCAGCACAATGCCTTCACAGTCCATCCATGCTGTAGCACGTCTCACAGTTCCTTCCCATTTTAAAGTTGAATAATGTCCGTTGTATCTATCCACCACATTGTCTCCGTCCATCGTCAAAAGATAATTTGGTTTGTTTCCACCTGTTGGCTATTGTGACTAATGCTGCTATAAACACGGGTGCACAAGTACCTTCCCAGGTCCCTGCTTTCAATTCTTTTTGTTTGTCAGGTGTTTTTAAAGCCAATCCAAGGGGAGGGCTTTATCTCAGTGTTTAAGTACAGTCAGCCCATCACCTACCTGCACCTGGGTTACCCGGAGTGCTTATTTAGAATGCAGGCCCCTGCACGCCAGGAGCGCCAGAAACGCTGACGAAAAACATCTGTGTGGGCCGGGAAGCCTGCATGTTAAATAGGCTCCTCTGCTGATTTTAAGGCAGCCAGAGTCCAAAACCACTGCCCTACATGTTGAACTCAAGGCTTCTGGAGAACCCTGGCGCTGTCCATGGTACCAAAGAGGAGCTCTCACAGTCCCCCAATCTCTCTCCACCAACCTACCCCCCAAAATCCTATCTCTCCTCCTAGTATTTCTGGTCTCAGCAAAGGGCACCATCTTCATTCAGTCATCCATGTTTGAAAGTTGCAAAGTTTAACTCACCCTCTCCCCAGCCTTCCAAAAACCAGTCCATTTCCAAGCCTTCTAGATTTTACATGAAAATGTCTTTTGCATCTGTCCTCTCTTATGCATTCTTATCATCATTGTCCCAATTCAAGCGTTTACTCTGGTCATTGTACGAGACTCCTCATGGGTCTCCCTGACTCCACACTCCTATGCATTCTCCACACTGCAGCCAGACCAGCCACTCTCCTGCTTAGGAACCTCCCCTATCCCACTATCTACAGATGAAGTCCGAGCATGTTCATGTTCCTAACCCTTCCTGGTTGCCACGCTCTGAAATCACTCTTCTCTCCTGCCTCCATCCCTTTGAGCACTCCCTGGACTTCCTCTCCCTTTGTGTCTCTGCCTGGGAAACTCCTATGTCAGACCCCACTTGGATGTCTCCTTGATCAAGCTTCCCTCAGTCCCCAAAGGCAGAAATAGTTGTTCTCTCTACCCTTCTACTGGCATGCATCATAACCTCCCACCAGGGCCTGTCTACTGAAATCATCTTAGCCTCCTCCATTAGTCTGGAAAGGAATATGTCTGGTTCAATTAATCTCCGTAGCCTCATTTCCAGGGGCTAGGTCAAAGGTTGCCTCATAAAGTAGTATGAATTCATAACTTTGTAAGTTGTCTTCCACTTCCTTTGTCAAACCTGCATAGGCCATTTCATGTAAAGATATTCGTTTGGCCTTATATCTAATACATCTTCTGCATCGAGGTCTTTGCACTCGCCCTTCCTCTGCCTGGGACACTATTTCGATAGATCTTTATCCACTTCTTCAGCATTCCGCGTAAATAACATATCTATAGAGATACCTCTGATTTCTCAATCTACATCAGACCTTTTCAGATGAAATAATGGTACAAGAGGAATCATAAGGCAGTACACAATTAAGTGCCAAATAAAGCAAAGAGTCAAAAATCAGGGCTTCAAGGAATGAAGGGTTTACTGTGAATTAGAATGCTAGATAAGACTTCACATAAGAGATCGAACATAAACTGATGGAGTAAGACTCAGAAGATAGAAGGTAGGTGAGGAGGTCGTTCCAGAGGCTGTGGGCAGGGCTGCCTTATAGAGTCATGCAAGTGAACCACAAGGCCTCACAAGAGCGGATATCCAACTTGTGCTCTGCCCGCCAAGACTCACCCATCAAGGCGTTGTCTGCCCAAAGTGGGCACCTTTGCTGATTGGCTCAAAGGATCCTAGGGCTAGTGGTGACCCTGTGTTGAGGGAAGGTGAGGAAAAGGCTCAGTGCACATAGATTTAAGATGATGATAACCATAAGCCTTGGGGTTGGGGGGTGGGGGATGGGGAGCAGGCTGGACTGTTTGAAACACAAGCCTTGGAGGAAGGAAGAACAGGAAACAAGGCCTATTTGAGCTCAGTGTCAGGGGTTTGAAAGCTCTGACTTATCAGGAAGCTCTAATATATGTTAGTGGAAAATTCAACCCCATATGGGATTCCTCAAAGAGAAGCTCAGTTATGGCTACTGAGGAGCAAGAGCAGATTAGAGTTAGGGACTAGGACTACTTCCGAAATATATACAAATGTTTTAAAAATAGGTCTCACCAGTAGGTGTCTCCTTTTCATTCACAGTACACACCACTGCTGATAGAGTTTTACTTGTCTATCTATATATATATACAGGCCTAAGTGACCGAACAACCAAACGACCAGTAGACCAGTCGTTATGACACCCACTGATCACCAGGGGGCAGACGCTCAATGCAGGAGCTGCCCCCTGGTGGTCAGTCCGCTCCCACAGCCAACCTCCAGTGGCAGGCCAACTTCCCGTGGTTCCTCCCTCCACCAGCCAACCTCCAGCGGCCCAAATCGGCCCTGATTGCCAGCCAGGCCAAAGGACCCCACCCATGCACTAATTCGTGCACTGAGCCTCTAGTTTACTTATAATGGTTTGTCTCACTGGCCAGAATCCAAATGCCAAAAGCAAGGTGTGTACTCTTCTTGGTGATCCCATACCCCAATGCCTAGTTCAGTGCCTGGCAGAGAGTAGGCATTCAATAGCAAATGTATGAATGAATGAGTGAATGAATGAATGAAAAATTAAACTGCTCAGATATTCAGCAGTAAGGAAATAGTTAAGCATATTATGGCAAATGCCAATGACAGCTTTAGCCTCCAGGAAAATGTTGACAATGTAATATTAAGCAAACTGTGCAAGCATTATAATTACAATGCTTAAAAATTGTTCTGCATAAACAGGGCCTGGAAGAATATAGAGCCACATGAGAACAGCTGTGGTGCGGGGGATCTTGGTGAAATCTTCCTCTCAATTTTGACAAACTGTATCATCGTTGAGACCCTTGAACCCAGAAACTGATCCTATTTCTAGAGATTTCTGCTACGAATCAGAAAGGCAGACTAAGCTTTACATAGTCATTTATTATCAGTGAGAAATCTCTCTGTCCTGGAGAACTGTATAAAGCATTTTGCATACATTGTGTCATTACCTTCCCAACAGCCTGGGATAAGTCCCATTATTAACCACATTTTACAAATGGGGAAGGAAATTGCTACTCAGGGAAGTCACTTGCCCAAGTCACACAGCTAGTAAGGGCAAAGACAGGATTCAAACTCAGGGTGGTCTGACACTAGCACCTGGCTCCCAACACCCACACTAACTCCCACACCAAGACTTTGTTCACAAAAACATACGACATATGTTTAAATATAATTGAGTCCATATATATGAATGTGTATTTATATATAAACATATGTATACACTAATCCTCAGCTATGTGCAAAGTACATACAGAAAAAAAGCATTGGATTCTAATATGCCAACATACAGTCCGGCTGGCATGGATCAGTGGTTGAACATTGATCTATAAACCAGGAAATCGCGGCATATACCTGGGTTGCAGGCTCCATACCCTAGTGTGGAGCATGCAGGAGGCAGCCAATCAATGATTCTCTCTCATCATTGATGGTTCTATCTCTCTCCCCCTCTCCCTTCCTCTCTGAAATCAATAAAAATATTGAAAAAATGTTCATCAATTGTTGTTCTATCACGTTTACAGCAAGTCCATATCCAGGGAAAGAAACAGTTCAGGGGAGAGGGGTGTGGGCCGCTTTTACTCCAGCTGGGTTTTTCTGCCATGTTAGAACCAAAGGCTGCCACCAGGTGGCGCCTTAGGTCCGGTTTTGTAAGAGGCTGAAGAAGGATGAGGTGCAGAGAAGTTCCCATCAAGCATCTGAATAAAATGGAATGGTTCCCACCTGGTTTTATATGCAAACATATATTTTTGTTTTTAAAGCTTGACTCGGAAGTGATGCATGACAGTTCTGCTTACTTAGCATTGATCAGAGCAAGTAGTACAACCTCCGAGTTAGAGAAGCTAGGCAGTCCCACCACGTGCGGAAGGAGGAAGCCAGAAGTGGTTAGTGAACTCCCTCGTGACAACCACAATGCATCTCAAATAGGGACCAGGGTATTGGGCCCCAGTCTCGGAACCACACTTTAAAGGAAGGAGAGTAGTGCGGCCCTCAGGGAGCTTAGTGGCTTCTGGCAGCTTCCAGGGTGAGGGCAGGTTAAATGCTCAGAACATCCCTGGAACGTGGCCGGCACTCAATAAATACAGAGTCACCTGGCCCCCAAAGGATGATGGCAGAGTATCAACATGGGATGTTGGGAGGGATCTTGAAGGTCATTTAGCCGGAGTCCCTGTGTCAGAAATGAGAACAGAGAAAGGGAAACGAGAGATGGAGGGTGAATGGGGAAGTGCAGAAAAGATTCTTCTTGCCTGCAGCCTCCAAGCCAAAGCCCCACCACCCAGGGGACCCCCTGCTGCTCTCAATCTTGGCAGGAAGCAGTACCCCCCTCTATTGCCTATAGTAACAGGTGTCCCTTGGGAGGGGACATGTAAGCTGGACCTTAGCAGATGGGCAGGAGTTTATCAGCTGGAGGAAGGCTGTCCATGCAGAAGGAGTGGGGTGTGCAAAGGCTTAGAGATGAAAATATGATCAGCGTTTTGGGGGCCTCACCATGGGGAGGTAAGTGAAGGAATGGGTGTTTCAGGCAGGGCGAGATGTCCCTTAACCTCTGTGGCTTCATCGAGTTAAGGAAGAAACCTGAAGAGACCCGAGGAAATCAGGCAGGAGGAGGAAACTGGAATTGAGAAGGAGAGCTAGGAGCCAGCGCTGGGGCTGCGGCTGGGGAAGGGGACCAGCTGCCAGCAATTGAAGCCTGTTGTTGGCTCCTCCATTCATTCTCAGTCTCTCTCTTGGAAGCTGATTAGCGATTGTTCCTCCAGCTTCTTAAGAGGCCAGGGGATTGCAGGGAGGGAGGGAGGTGTGCCTGGAGAAGCTGCCAGGCTTCCGTGGAAGAATCCAGAGGCAATTTGGGAGGCAGAAGAGACCTCTCTGACAGCAACCTCAGCCCTCTCCATGCTCCCTCCTTTTGCAACCAAACCTGGGAGGTGGGGGAGGGGAAAACTCCTAAAAATACGGAGACAAACTGAAACATATTCCGAAGCAGAGGCACTTAAGAAACATGGAATTGGAGGATGAATGGGGCAATGGAAAAAAAAGTCCTTGGATCACCAGACACACAGACCTGAGTGTGAATTGTATCTCAGTACATACTTACTGTGTGACCTCGGGCCAGCAGCCTAACCTCTCTGAGCCTCAGGTTCCTCGTAAGGTTTGTGGAGAGGGTTTTAGGAGGCAATGCTAGCACAGTGGTTGGCAAAAAGTAGGTGCTCAGTAAATTGCAATGGAGGAGACTTGAGGAACTCGATGGCTATCTCCATCTTCAAATTTCAGGAGAGCTGTCCTAGAGCAGAGAGTCCTAATGAGGAAGTGGCATCTAGAGAGGCAGGGGCTAGCTCAGCGCTACACAGAGAGGAGAGGGCAGCCTCCAACACCACTTCCCCTCCCCCAAGTATTGAGATGCAAAGGCCCTGAGAGTTGTCCCTACCAGGGTTCACATCCTGGGTGTGATTCACATCTCAGCTGGGGTAGTGGCCCGACAGCAGCCAATCCTCTGCCTCTCTCCAGGGTGGCTTCCCCAGCTGGCCCGCTGCACAATCCCAATCCCTCTGGCTTATTTCCTGGCCTGTCTCCCATGAGTGCCTAGTTTCTGGGGCTGCACAGAGGGGCTCAGTGCCTGACAGATGAGCCCACCAGACCCTTTAGCCCCTCCTGTGAATATACAAAAATACTGACTAGTGTACTTTAAAATGGTGCATTTATGGTAGGCGAATTATATCACTTTTTTTTTTAAATTCCAAAGGAATCATCAATGTGACTTGGTATGAGGTTTGATAAGGATTGAATGAGCAAAGCACCAGGCCCCAAGTGGGGGTCCAGAGAGTTCCAGGAACAGCTAGCTTGGCTCCCTTCTAAGAGCTGGGGAAGCTTCTGGCCTGCCTGCGTTCCTCCCCTCCTAGCACCCTCTGTGGCCAGGATCTGCCTGGTATCCTTATACCTCGGAGGCCAATGCCACAGCCAGTCCTGACTCAGTCCAAGGACTATCTGCAGGGCAGGGCTGGATAGCTTCCCTACAGGGCACAGCTGCCCTGGTGTCCCCAGAAGACTCCAGGCCCATGGCAAGCTCAGGCATCCTTAATTTTCCTGTCCCCACTGTGCCTGGCCTGGGTCTGTTTGTTGCCTGTATGGGTGGCTGGGGCCCTGTAACCCTTACCCCAGGGCATGATGTGACTCCTGTCATCTCTCTGCCAAGGCCAAAGCCACCAAAGGATGGGGACTTGTCCTTAATGCTACAGGACTTCTGGGTCCATAGGTCTGGGGGCCCCTCAGCTCAGCCTCAGCCCCTGGGTGCTGGAAACGCATGGGGCCTGGTGGCTTCAGCTGTAGGTCATGCCTGGCACCTCACCCTCCGCCAGAATCTCCACGACTCCCTGGACCCAAAGACATTCCCAACATTACCCAAGACAGGGCCCAAGACACCTTCCATGTCTTCCATTCCAAGAAGAAGTTGAAGTTCCCTCCCCCACCTGCCAAAGGGTGGGGCATGTCTGCTATGGATGCAGGGAGACCTGGAGGTGTGCTCTACTCAAGGCACATCCCCCCGTTTGTCTGCTTTTTTCTGTAAGTGCGCCCGTGAGCATGTGTCAGTGTGTGCCTCAGCTTGTGTGTACATGTGCATATATGCATATGCATGCTAATGACACAGGACCTATGCACATTTGCAAGTCGGTGTTTCTCTCTATGAAATGAAGGGGATCCCCAACATGTTCCAGGACATGATGATGTCCAATTGGCACACTTTATGGCGAAAGAAATTGATACCCAGGGAGCCCAAGATCACACAGCAGGATCTGGAAATACAGTCCTTAGAATATAGATGGAAGAATGCTGGGCCAAGACATGACCTGTTCTTATGCTGCCCTCTTGTGGTAAAAAAAAAAAAAGGACTGCCCAGCTGCTCCCCTGAAGTACTACTGTAGGTCCATAGATGTTCTGGTTGGTCTGCTTTTCTCCGTCCCAGGCCAGCTTCCCTCAACCCCTGCTCTGGAGTCCCATCCCCCCCAGTTTCTCAGTCTGGAGGACCTCAAGGTCAAGGAACCCGGGTCTCCCCCCTAAGGCTGGTCCCGTTAGGCAGGGACATCCTACCGGAGGGGGGACCAGCTTCGCGTTACTGAGCTAGTGTCTGTATCAGGGCCCACCTGGCCGCCCCACTTCCACATCCTCAGTCCTCACCTCTTTATCCTCTCTGCTTTCTGTGACTGATCACACTCTTTTTCTAAACATTCTCTCTTTCCTTGGCCCCAACAAAGTGACACTCCCCAACTGTTCCCTGTCAGACTGTGACACTTGCTCCCCTCTGACCCTGGCAGTTGATGTTTCCGGGGCCTCTGACCTCACTGCTCTTGCCTGGATTGGCAGCTGGATCACCTAGCAGGCAGGCAGCTAGCCTCAGAGCGCCATCAGACCAGGAAGAGGGGGAGGAAATGTCAGTTTCTATGAACCCACCATTTGGTGAAAATGGCATTTTTATAATACATGAAATGTTGTAGTCTACAATTTAGCATCCTTCTTCTTGACTAGTGAAGGTAGGGTGAACACCATCAACTTTTCAGTGCTTAGGGCTTCTAAGGGCCCTGCCTGTGTAACCTCACCTATTCATTGCTGTCAACCAATAACCTTCCAACTCCCATGGGAATGCCACCAGACCTGACTTCACCCACCTACTGGACACCCCGTCCTCCCCCCCACCTCACCCCCCCGCCTCCTCCGGATGATGTGCCCTTGGCTCTCAGGCTCAACACATCCAAATCGTTCCCATCATCTCTCCCCTAACCCCCATCCAGCACTGACATCCTGGAGGTCACTTCACTGTCATGCTTCCCTCCTCCCACTCCCTCCCACCACAGGCCAATCCCTCACCAAAGCCTGTGAGTCAATCCCCTTAATAGCTCTGGAATCTGCATCCTTTTCACCACCCACGCCAAACCCCTGCCCTGGCCAGGCCACTGCTGTCACCCAGCTGGCCCTCCTGCCCTCATCCTCTTCTCATTAGCGGGCCTTTACGTGCCCATCTGACCATGTCACTTCCCTGGCTGAGCCTGTCCCCAGGTCCCTGTTACCCCCAAATAAAGTCTATGCTTCTAATACTGGCCTTGAAAGTCCCCGAGATATGGCTTTGCCACCCTTGGCGACCGCATCGCCCACCACCCATCCCACACCGATGCTCCAGGTGCTGAGAAGCTCTCAAATTTGATGGTTAATGAACAAACTGAACCGGAGGGTATCTGGACTGGGTGGGGTATGATGAGGCTGGATATATCATCCACGCTGGTGATGGCTTCCAAGGTTGTCAGCTCTGCCACTAAAGGCCAACAGTCTGTAGGTGGCTCCAGCTCAGCTTGTATACCTCCCAGGATGGGGAGATCCCTCCCTCTCACCATCCCTGGATGGTCCTCCTGTTAGTGAGATCTGCTCCTGGGGTCCATGGAAATAGGGGCAGGGAACTGAAACTCATCTTCAGGGACACCTGCACACCCTTTCCTTCCTGGGAGTCCCAGTTCTCTGGGTCTGGGTGCCCCCATTATGGCTTAGCTGTGACTCTAGGAAGCCAGTCCGGGCCTGACAAAGAGAGTACCAGAAAGCCACCAGATGGCAGTGCTGTCCCATACGCAGCCCCTGGGACCAGCCTCAGATGGTGTGGGTCTTTCAGGGAGGTGTATGTGTGTGTGTGTGTGTGTGTTATTTTGTGTGTCTCTGAAAGGGACGTTTGTCTAGAACAGTTGGTGTACATGGCAGTCCATTTTTGTGCACATCTGAGTTCCTCAATTCCACCCCAAGAAGAAGTATCTTGGTCATTCCAGGACGTCCCAGGGAGGAGCACAACCTCCCGTGTGTATGGTCCTCACCCTCTGAAAAAAACCCCATTACCATCAGCATCACCAGGAGATCTGATGGTCACACCTGGGCCGCAGGCACCTGTCGACTAGGGCAGCGACTCCAATGAGAAGAGGCAGACATGTTTGTTGTGGCTTGAGGCCCAAGGCTTGGAGGCACAGCTGATCCCGACCTGTGGGGCCCATGTGGGCTGGGAGCCATCAGGCCCATCTCCCAGCCTCTCATCTGCTCCTGCCCACCAACACCCTACAACAAGGATGGGGTGACTGTGTCCCCATATCACAGAGAGGTATTAGTTTGGGCACCAGGTTGACTTGGTCCCAGTCCCCAGGCCTCACAGGTCAAGCCCCTGGAGAAAGATGTGTGTGTGTGTGTGTGTGTGTGTGTGCCCCTGCCCGTTGTTTTAACAGAAGGACTCGCCTGGAAACAAGGGTGCTCAGGGGAGGGAGCTGTCCTGCTGCTGCTTAGAAGGGTCTTGGAGGGCAGGAGGGTTGCCTGCAAGAGAACGACAGCCCTGGGCAAAGGCACCAGGTGGGAGAGAGCATAGCCTGGCCAGGCCAGGTGCCTAGGCTGCGGGATGTGCTGGGGGGTGCCTGGGGAGACAGGAGGTACAGCCACAGGGAAGAACCTTTCTCCCAAGCAGCCTGGCTTGGGGGACTGGCCCAGCCACCTCACCCTCAAGGCCAAGGTGGTGGTGGCATCCACCTCCTATCTCCACGGCCTCCACAGAACAGACGGGCCCCCATCCCCGCTCCCCAGGGACCCAGGAGCCTGGAGAATTTCTGCAGCTGGAGCCGGGAGGGAAGAAGGAGCTGAAAGTCCCTGTGCCTGAGGCCCCCCCAGACCTGAGAGCGGAACGCGGGGCGATAGAGATCTAGAGAGAGTCCGAGAACGTGTGTCAGACACACGGAGAAACGGGAGAGAAAAGAGGGAGAGACGCGGGCGAGAAATAGAGCCAGAGCCGGGAAAAGAGAAAGGGGGAGAGTCAGAGTCAGGCGACTGAGGAAGGCAGAGAGAGGACAGCGAGAAGGGGCGCAAGGAGAAGGGGGAGGGCGAACTTTCGGAGCCGCCCTCCTTGCGCCTCCGGGCCGCGCCGGTGCCCGCAATCAGGCTGGCAGGAGGCAGGTGGCGGGACAGACAATGGCGCGGAGGACTGCGGAACCTGGGAGTAAATCTGGCGTTGCCTTTGCAGGGCGCGGGGCCGCCCGTTCATCTCGATGCAAAGGAGAGACGAAATGAATATGCAGCGCGGGCTGTAATTGGGCCGCCGCGGCCGCGCCGCCGCCGCCGCACTATAATTTTCCAAACAGGATCTTGCAATCAGGGCCTTATTCATTAGCGCATAAACAATTTTGTTTCTCGGCACTCGAGCCTGTCAATCACGCCGAGAGGGAACATCTTGGCCGGAGGCGCGGGCCCCCGCGCGCGCTCCCACGCGCGCCCCCTCGAGCGCCGCCAAGTGGCTTTGTGTCTGAGGCCCTTGGGTGCTGGGGAGGAGGGGCACGGAGCACGCGGTGGGGCCCCCGGCCCGGCAGTTGGGAAGTTGGGGTGGGGGGCGAGCGCGGGTTGGCGGCCTCACCACCCCACGTTGGAATCCTGCCTCTGCCATCTCCTGCCTGTGTCCTTGGGCACTCCCGCCGCCTCCTCCCTAGCCTGTTGGCCCCTCGGTGAGGCACGCTCGCTGCATTTCCCCCCAAGAACTAGAGGAAGCATCTGCTGAGAGAAAGGATACCTAGTGCGCTGGATTCTGATGGGGGAGGGGGAGAGGCATCTAGCCCCTTTTATTAAAGAGGGGATCAGGGTCCCACAGAAGGCTCCTCATGGCCCAGGCCCACCCAGAGCAGGCCCCGGTGACACTGAATGTCTATGAGGTTTCACCCTGGTTCTCCAAAGAGCTGGGCACAGGGTGGCTGTGTGGACTTCATGCTTGCTGGCAGCAGGGACTGTGTGCCCCAGGGCACCTAGGATTCTGCAAGTCATCATGTGACTATACAAAGGGCTTTGTGCCTGTGTGGTTGTGACCATGTGTCCTGTAACTCTGTGTGTGTGTGCGTGTGTGTGCGTGTGTGTGAGAGAGAGAGAGAGAGAGAGAGAGTGTGTGGTTGCTTGGCTCCCTCTCTGGGAGACCATGGAGCTGAGTAGCAGGACTGAGTGTAGCTGTGTGTGAGGGAAGGCTGTGTGAGCCAGGTTAGGTGACTGTGTGTGTGTGTGTGTGGG
>NW_006298351.1:2528146-2546452 GCF_000327345.1 Myotis davidii
GTCCTTTAGAGCCAGGTGACCTGGCAGGACCGTGTCTGAGATTGGCTCAGCGCTGCTCGGGGGCAGTTTCTTTCAGGACAGATGACAGCTTCTGCCCTCCCCACCTCCTCCCTGGCCGCCCCTCCCTCAGCCCCATTGCACTGCAGTCAGCCAGGATGCGCAGGCTGGACAGAGGAGCTTTGGCCCTACTGACAGGCCCTGTGGGGCTGCGGGATTCACCTCCCCAGCTGTGAGACCCAGCCCTGCTGTTCCCTTCATTGAGAGAACCCCAAAGCTTCCAGAATTTCAGGGCCAAGTGTTCTAACCAGCCCAGCTTTACACAGGGAACAGCAAGTGGGAAAGAGAGCTGCCTGAGGTTCCCCAGCAAGCATGGAGCAGAGCCAGAATTTGAACTCCTGTCTGTCTGGCCCCCAAACAGGGGCCGGGGGCCTGACTTCCTCAGACACAAACACACATGTGTGCACACACACACATATGCATGTACACACACATACACACAACACAGACCAAGCCTAAGGACTAGCTGAGAGCAGGGACTGCAGGCTATGGAGATATCCCACTTCCTCCCACTTGACACCCCCCCTCTTCTGCAGTGTCCCACCCTCAACCCCCCTGCATAGTCCCTGCTCTGCAGAGACAAAGAATTTGAGGATGTGCTGGCAGCCAACTGACAGGCCATCAGTCTCTGCCCAGACACCCTCTTCACAGCTCGAGCCCCAGCCCGGATGCCACTCCACCCGCTGGTCACCCCCAGCACCGGGCCAGGAAGGGAGGCGGTCAGGGAAGGGGCTGTGGGGGAAGGCACGGAGACCGGAAGCCCAGAGGAACAGTCTTCAACCTGTGAATCCGGCCACGCTCGGCCTCACACGAGTGTCTTGCTGCATGGCTAACCCCAGCCCTCGAGGGACCCAGGCTGTCTGTGAGGCAGCTGCTGGGAGCGACTCCTGGGGGACAGTCCTTGGCACCTTGGTGTGCTGACCAGAGGCCAGAGGCAATGGCTTTGGACCAGGAGGCCAAGGCTTAAAGCCCGGCTCCGCTACTTCCTGGCTGGGTGTCCTTGGGCAATTTGCCAAACTATCCTGTGCCTCAGTTTCCTCATCTGTAAAGAAGAGCTATTTAATTCACTTGGTGTCCGCTTGGCACCAGGTTCTTAGTAAATGATAGGATGAAGGAGAGCTCAAAGGAAGGGACCCCTTGAGCCAGATTTATCCCCAGAGCCCAGAGGCCAGGCACATGTTTCAGAGCTTTTCCTCCTAAGGAACCCTCCCTCCAGGCCCCCAGCTGCTGAAGGTCACTGAGTCAGGGTATCTAATGGTCTCATTCCAAGCCCTGTGGGACCCCTCATATGAACACTGTGATTTGGGGGCCATCACGTGGCCTCATCCTGAGGGGCAGGCTACTCTGCTCATGTGGAAGCAGAATCCAACACCTGAGGGTCAAAGTCTCTTCCCCAAGGTCACCAACAGGTAAAGAAGGCATCAGGACTTGAACCGTCACCTTTGAACACTAAGAACAGTGCTCTCAGGTTGGGGACATCCAGGCTGGTGCCAGTCCAGCCCCTGTCACCAGGTCAGCAAATGTCACCAATCACTGTCCCTTCTGGGGGTTGATGGACTGAGTGTGATCCAGGATGGAGATGGCTTAAACCCAGGTTAATCAGGAAATACTAGTTCTGAGGCCTGGGCATGAAAGCTAGGCAGTAGGGGTGGGGGAATGTTGAGGAGGGAGGAGAGGAAGCATGTCTCCAGGGAGGTGTAGAGCCTAAAGGCATGCATTTCATTGGGAGAGATCTCTGTAGACCCCACCTGTATCCCAGCCTCCTCCTTCCTGGGGGCTTTACTTTCTAGGTGATCCATGTAACATGGGGCAGGGGAAAGAGCTCTGAGGGTTCACTAGCTGTGTGACCTCCAGAAAGACACTCAACTTCTCTGGGCATTGCTTCCTCATCTAGGTGCTAGGAAGAGCTTTGTAATAAGAATTGCTATTCCATGCCCAATGCACTATTCTAGCACCTAGCACAATGCCTCACACATAGTAATTGCTCATTAAAAGTGTATTGCATGATTGACTGATGGAGTGAGAAGGGTGGAACCAAAAGAAAGCAGCAGAAAAAGCCTGGGCATTGACCCATGTTGTTCCCCTTCCCCCACCTTATCCCGAATCAGCTGGTGTCCCCAAGCCACCTCTACCGACTCAGCCCCACCCAGGACCTCATTACTGGTATGTCTAATGCAGTAGTCACACGTGGCTATTGAGCACTTGTCATGTGACTAGTCCAAAATGAGGTGTGCTCTAGATGTGGAAGAGATACCTGTTCAATATATCAATAGGTATATTGATAACCTATTGAAATGATAATATTGTGGACATATTGGGTTAAGTAAAATGTGCTATTCAGCTAACTTCACCGGTCTCCTTTTAGTCTTGTATTGTGTTACTAGAACATTTAAAATGACATGTATGACTCTCATTTGTGCCCAGTGTTGTTTCTGTTGGACAGCATCTAGAAGAGGCTAAAGACTGCAAACCCCAAAGGACTCAGGGGAAAACTCTGGATGTTTGGTGACGGCGACCCTAAGGCTCTTTCCCAGTGCCCTCAGGCCCAGCACACAGCACATGGAGCCTACCTCAGTTTCCCTATCTGGCCTTCCAGTTCATTGTGGCCCCAGTATCCTGCATCCCACAACCTCAACCTGAATCAAAAGAGCACCTGGTAGGGCCACCCCCACCAACTCAGAAGTGCCTTAGGCACACATCTACTAATAACCAACTCAACCTTCACCCAACAACCATTTTACCTGGTGTCTCTCTCTCTCTCTCTCTCTCTCTCTCTCTCCTTATACTTCTCCCGATCCCTTTTGCACACCTCTTGTCCAGGCCTCATTCATTCATTCATTCATTTGGCAAATATTTATTGAGTACCTATGTGCCAGACACTCTTCTTGGTGCTTGATATGCATCGATGAATGAAGCAGACCCTTCTGCTCTTGTGAGCTGGCATCCAAGTGGGGAAGATAGAAAATAAACAACATACACTATCAGTGGTTCTCAACCTTCTGGCCCTTTAAATACAGTTCCTCATGTTGTGACCCAACCATAAAATTATTTTCGTTGCTACTTCATAACTGTAATGTTGCTACTGTTATGAATCGTAATGTAAATATCTGATATGCAGGATGGTCTCAGGCGACCCCTGTGAAAGGGTCGTTCGACCGCCAAAGGGGTCGCGACCCACAGGTTGAGAACCGCTGCACTATAAATAAGGAAATGGTATGTGTTAGATAGATGCTAATTAAAAACAAAATAGAGCCAGATAAGAAGGATCAGCCCCCACACTAGTCTACCTGCCTTCATTCTCTCCCCTTTCATTCACCCTCCTTGCGGGGCTTGAGGGATCTTGGGTCCAACCATGCTACCGCCCTGCCTGGAAGCCTCTCGGGCTCCCCAGTGCCTCCAGGTGAAGGTCCAAGCTCCTTAGACTGGCATGCAAAGCCCCGCATGATCTGGCCCTGCCAATTTCATCCTCCAGCCAGCCGCTCCCTGTACTGCTCTCTAGCGCCCCCTGCCGCCCCTCTGCCATGAACACCCTTCCTGGATTCCTCTGTTCCTTCGCTTGTTGTCATCCCTAGAGGCTGCGCTGTCAGGGTTTACGCAGGTCATGCATGGATCCCTGTATCCTAGGCCTGACTGTGTGCTTCAGCCCCACGCCCGCTGCTGCCTCAGCTCACGCACATGTGCACGGACTCTATATGAGTAGGCATGCTACGTTCCCATGCGCCCGCCCCCTCGCAGAGGCCCAGCCAGGCGCAGGGGCTGCCCAGGTTGTCTCGACTTCCCAAAGCCTCAGCGGGAGCAGGCACTGCAATTCAGGAAGTCGCCATGGCAACCGCTGGGCCTTCCTGACATCTCCTGTAATCATCGCTGGGACCTGGCCACCCCGCTGGGCTTCCTGGAGATTTGTTCCCTATGATGGGAGGCTTGGGGGTAGAGGGGTCCTAACCTCCAACCCTCCTCTCTTCTCCTGTACCCCCTCCCCCACCCTCAGGATGGCACCATTGCCAGGCTGGGACAGTGTAGTGTTGGGGAGGGGGCTCCCCTGGAAGTAGAGACGGAGTTCTAAAACAACCCCTCATCTTTACAGGGTTTCAAGGTGTCTGTTTAACAGAAGAGGAGCTTGAGGTCAGAGAGGTGGAGAGAAGGGCCAAAGTCACCTACCCCAGCTGGATGGGCCAGGTCAGGGACACAGGGGAGCCCCAGGAAAAAGGCTGTCTGGGAAGGATGGGGCTCAGGAGGATCCTTTCTCTACCAGCACAGCCGAGCCTGCCTCCCTTCCATTTCCAGCCAAGAGTCTGTTCTAGAGCCGAGGAGTTAAGGGAAGCTCTTAGACCCCAGTGCCCTCCGCAGTGCTAGGAGCCTGGGACTGGGAGGCTAGAGGCCTGGGTTCCAGTCCTGACTGGCTCTGTGACCTCGGGGGAGGGAGTTTTTGCCATCTCTCGGCCTCACTTAACTGTGTTCTAGATTAGAAGATGAACCAGATGACCCTCAAGGGCATGTCCCAATCCTACAGGCTGTGTTTTCTGTTCTATAGCAAGACAAGCTCAGGGGACATCGCAACCCTGGGCAACAGTGAGCTGTGATCTTGGGAAATGCCAGACGCAGACCTCTCCCATTGACTGATGGGCCATGCTTCACACACACTCTTAGAGAGTCAGGAAACAGAACAGTGTCTGTTCTCCCTGTGCCCCCTGAGCTTTGAGTTTCTTAATTCGGATATTGCAGTGTCTATTTCTTCATCTCAGTCCAGCTCCTCCCAGAAAAGTCACTGAAGTGAGGAAAAGGGCACCATGTTCTTGCCACATGCCTCATGCCCCATTTATGCCCAGGGATGGCCCCATTTAATTCCCACAACCACTGTGCCAACTAGGTCTTACTGTTTGCATTTTATGAGTGAGGACACAAGGGCTCAGAGAGGTGGTGTAACTTGCTCAAGGTCACACAGATAGTAAATGGTAGAACTGGAATTTGAACCCAGAGCCTATCTGATTCCAGAGCCCAGGAGAAAGACCATTCCCGATTTCTGCTTTATGCAGTTGCCTCGTCCTACCCGCAATGACAGCTCTCTCCCTGGAACTCCTCTTTCTTGGGTCCTAGGTGCTGCCCATGACACTTCCTCCTCCTCATCCAGGCAGGAAAGTTCTTAGACTCAAAATTCCAGAGCATCAGAGGTCAAAGAGCCCTTTGAGTTGATCCAGACCAGCCCTACCTGATCGGTTCTGCTCCCGCACAGATGGGGAAACTGAGGCCCTGTGAGCAAAAGCCAGAGCTGGAGCCAGAATGAAAGGTGCAGCCATGGAGCATGGTGAAAGGGGAGTTCCACGGAACAGGACTTGAGGGGCTATAGGCCTTCACCAAGGGGGGCGCCAACAGGGCTCTGGTGATGGCTCCTAGGGCAGACAGGTCTGCTGGTCAGGGCTTGAAGGGTTTGGATTTGGACCGGCAGAGAAGAGACATGAGGGTGGGGGATGGCTGGCCTGGCTGAGCTGAGGGGTCAGGCGGCCTTGGCTGGTCTCCCATCTCCAGCCCCAGGACAAGCGCGTGAGGTGGAGCTGAAACATTCAAGCAGCTTCCTCTCCTTTGTTGGGAGTGATGTCGCCTATTTCCTGGATGTCCAAGAACAGGCTTCAAACAATAGCGCTGTCAGGAAGCCAGGAAGGAGCTGCTGCCCTGGACCTGGGCCTGCCCCATCCCTCCCACCTCCTGAGACCTGGCCAGGCCATCCTTTTTGCTTATCTCTTTGCGTCTGATGCCTCACTCTGTCCCCAGCTGGCTGTGTTTCTGTGAGCAGCCCACCTAACTTCTCTGGGCCTCAGCTCCCCAAATAAAACTTGGGAATTTATCTTTACCTAGAGGAACTGGCACATTGATCCAAGTGGGTAATCACAATAGTAGTAGCAGAAACAGTAATTGACACCCCAGACATAGATAATGCATGTGGGAGTGCTGGGCACTGAGTAGTCATTTGGAAAACGTGAGTTTGACTGAATCATGGAAATTGTCAACTCGCCTTTTTTCAAGCCTACTAAGTGCCCAGCATTTCCACATGCATGATCTATATCTGGGGTGTTAAGACTGGTTAAGAGTTATAGTGCAGCCAGTATGGAAGGTCTTTAAAAAAAATTAAGAATAGAACTACCATATGATCCAGCAATTCTTCTTCTGGATATTTATCTGAAATGTATGAAACCACTAATTGGTAAAAGATATATGCACACCTATGTTCATTGCAGCACTATTTACAATAGCCAAGACATGGAAACAACCTAAGTGTCGGTCGACAGATGAATGGATAAAGAAGATGTGGTATATACACAAGGTAATACTACTCAGCCATAAAAAAGATGAAATATTGTCATTGCTACAACATGGATAGATCTTAATAGTGTAGTAAGTGAGACGGAAGAAGAACTAAAGCCATATGATATCACTTGTGTGTGAAATATAAAACCAAAAAAGGAACAAGCTAACAAAACAAACTCATAAATACAGGCAGCGGAACGGTGGTTACCAGAGGGCACGGGGAAACACTGGGTAAAGGAGGTCAAATGTATGGAGACTGGTGGAAACTAGATTTTTGGTGGTGAGCATGCCATAGTGTTTACAGATATCAAATTCCAATATTGTATACTTGAAAATTATACAATGTTATTAACCAATGTTACCTCAGCAAATTTAATAAAAATTTTTAGAAAGACTTAAATTTTGGAGTCAGACGAAATTGGGTTTAAATCCCAGTTCTGCCATTTTCGAGCTGTGTGACCTGGGACAAAGCCATAACTTTCTGAGCTCCAGTTTCTTCTGAAACAGAGCAAAATAGGAACAACGAGAATAGCTATTTTGAGGAATAAATGGGCCAATAAATGTCAAACATTTAGCACAGGGCTCAGCAAAGAGTAGGCCCCAAATGTTAGCTGTGCTTCTTACTGTTTCCATGATGGGCCTCCCACTTTCCGACCTAGGCTCATGCTGTTCCCCCTGCAGGCAAGTCCTTCCTGTCTATTGTCCACACATCCAGCTCAGCACAACTTTCTAACTCTGATTGCAGCCCCACAGGCAGTCCAAAGTGGGAAGATGAAGTCAAAGCTCAGTCCTAGTATTGCTGCCATCCGACCCTGTCCCATGTGTGGGCCTTACTTTCCCTATATGTGAAGTAAAAGGAATTTATTGGTCTCTAAGGTCCTCCCCCTTCTGATGCCCTGTGAGGTAGTCCAGTCTCCCACGAGATTCCTGGCCCTGGGTTTGCCAACAAACGCAGCACAAGAGGGCCTCTGCATCCCCTGTTCACCCACAGGCTGGAATCCTCCCCAAAGATGAGAGCTATCTGCTGAGTCAAGCTGTCTCCAGGCTTGGGGGCTGGGTGGGTGCTTTTGTTGGGGAACATGTCCTTTTCATTAGCATCATTGTCGGCCAATTAGCCCAAAGCTGACTCACAGGGAACGCTGGGGTGGTGGTGGGGGGATGCCTTTCAGGGGCATTGTGTTCCATCAGCCTTCCTCCCCTTTCTCTAGAACCTGGGCTTCCCTACCTGTCCAGCTTGTCAATCAACTGCACTGCTGAGTGCACCTGTCAGTTTGAGGGGGTCACATTTACTGTGCATCGATGTGGTGCTAGGCACTGTACCATCATCTTGTTACCAAATCAACAGAGCCACACTTGTTACCCTCATTTCTCAGAGGAGGAAACTAAACCTGAGAAGTGAAGTAGTCTCCAGTCCAGCAGAGGACTGAACCATCTTATTAGTCACCAGACAGAGCAGCCATTTGGATCCTGCTTGCCAGGTGAGTGAAGAGAGCTGTGTGGCCTTGGGCAAGCCACTTCTCTCCAGTCTCTCCTCCTACCCCCATTTCCAAGCTCTCCCGTTCACCAGCTCAAGCCAACAGCTCAGCCTGGAGTGAAGCAATGACCCCAGGTTTTGGAGGTAAGCAGGTCTCAGTTTAAATTCTGCTTCTGCCAGAATTTATATACACACAGTTCCTGTCTTTGAGACACTCAAGTCAAGAAAGAGAGGTAGATAGACCTGCGGACAAATAATCACTGTGTAATTGGATAACAAGGGAGCCATATCTCAGAGACGTCTCTCATGGGAATAGAAAGTCACTCCTGTTTTTTCACTGGCTGCTCAGGACTGCATCGCATTGTCTGACTGTTGCAACTCATTCAACTGCTCTGCTACGACCAAAGGACCTTTAGGTTGTTTCCTCCTGTGTGTCCGTTTTTACAAGCAATGTGCAATGAATGTCCGTGTACACATCTTAAAATACTTGAATCAGCACTTCTGTAGTATAAATTTTTACAGGTGTGGAATGGTGCAGAAAATTGGCCTCCAAACATAATGTATCCATTTATACTCCTCCCAGCAAAGTAATACCCATTTCCCCATATCTGGATCAATACTTGATATTATCAACTTTTTACGGTTTTCCTGAACTAATAAAATGGCATCTCGTTGTGGCTTTAGTTTGCATTGTTCTGCTCATGAGGTTAAACATCTTTTCATATGTTTATTGGCCATTCTGATTTTCCCTTCCGAAAACTGCCAGTACACAGCCTTGTGGATGTTTCCATTAAGATGCTTGTCTCCCAACCACTCCCTGACTCAGTTTACCTCACTCCAGCCTCCTTGGTTCAGCTCCCCTCTGTTATTCCCAGTGCTTGCTGTCTGATTCCATGGGGGAGGCGGGGCGGGGAGGACCTTCCCATTCCAGCACCACCCTGCGGTCTCAGCCAGCGGAACCTACAAGGGCTGAGGGCTTCAGACCAGACTTGGCCCAATCAGAAGGTGGTTCAATTCGCTATGATCTCCAAAGGGTTTCTGTCCTTTGACTTTTAAGATCAAAGCCTTCATAATAATCCTCTGAACAAACTTAGGCTCAAATAACAAGAAAGTTACACGAAATGATTCCTAATGAGGGAGATGGATGACAAAATCCCTGAACCTCTTCCATGTCATGCCTTTAAATATCAGCGTGGGAGACTTTTAAAAAACAACAACAAGGGCCCAAAATGCTCTTCTCATTTTAATAAAATTTCCAAAATGAACTGGCCAAGTGATTAGATCTATCTCAAGAAGATCATCAAAACTCTACCATCTCCCCCAATGAGTTGGCCAGTAGAGAAACTGTGTTTCGTGTAACCCTTGGCATGGAAAAGAGCCTAGATACCATCTTGGCTCAATACTTGGTTTTACTGCTAAAGAAAGTGGCTCAGAGGTGAAAGTGCTTGGCCAAGGTCACATAACAAGGTCAGAGATGGAGCCAGAAACAGGAACCCATCTTTCTCCTCCAGCAGTTCCTGCCACCCGTCACACTGACATGGAAGAAAGGCTGCTCAAGAATTTTCTTGCAAGTTCTTTGGTTTGAGTTCATTGGGAACCTCAGATCCCTGGGAATGACCCCAGCAACACAAAGGTGCTACACATCCCACAATCTAAACAAACAAACAAATAAATAAATAAAGCCTGTTCCGCAAACCACGGTCACATCACGTGACACCTTAGTTTGCAGGTGAAAGAAACATTCCTATCATTTTCTTTTCAGCTCCAACTCCTCCAACAGAGGAGCAGAATTGATTAAAACGAGGCTTCCAGAAAGGGCATATCTGCCTAATTTGCATTCAATCCTCAAATTAAAGGAATACCAGCATGCAATTATATTTCCTATTACCATAGCTGAACCTGACCTTTTCTGCTCCTCCCTTCAGTTCACAGTCACCATTTTTACTGCAACCGTGATGGGGATTTGGGAGGCTCTTTCGGAAAAAATGGAAACAAACATTTTAAAAACCCTGAGAACTCTTTGAATAGAAAACACCCTCGTGTTTATTCTGCACAGAGGGATACACATTTAATGCTTAACTAGGCTACTCCCTTTTGGGAAGGCCAATGGCTGGGTGACATTCACTCAACAAGTCGTGACCAAGTGCCCACTATCTCCTAGCCACTGTTGTGTGCAGAGGTAGATGCCACAGAAAACAAAATGCGGTTCTTGCTCATAATGCATCCAAATGGCCAGAATGCACAATGC
Organism: Myotis davidii; assembly: GCF_000327345.1. Classification (NCBI taxonomy): domain Eukaryota; kingdom Metazoa; phylum Chordata; class Mammalia; order Chiroptera; family Vespertilionidae; genus Myotis; species Myotis davidii. The sequence goes on from NW_006298351.1 coordinate 2,538,226, forward strand.
ACGTGAACATGGAGGAAGGTGCCATTTACCTTGAGGGACTTTGAGCTGCATCTTGAGAGGAGGGTTCACCAAGAAGCAGTGGGAAGACTCTTTGGGCCGAGGACACAGCACAAGGAAAGGGGAGCTGTGTGAAATGGCACAGAGGAGAGCTCATTTGGATCGAGTGTGGGGAAGACACGCAGGAGATGCAGCTGCAGGGCTCTGAGTCAGACTCTGGCGAGACTGACTGCCGCACTGAGGAGTGTGGACATTATCCAGAACGTTGTGGCGACACCTGTCAGGAAATGTCCCTGTCAGATTAAAGACAGGGGAAGTAAGCCACAACTGCACTGGGTTTAAACCCACAAAAACCACACTGCAGCCGGACTTTCTGAAGCACCGAGCCCTGTGCTGCCTCGGGATTTTGCTTCTGCTGTTCCCTCAGACTCGGACACTCTTCCTTGAGCTGGCTGGCTCCTTTTCACCCTTCGGGAGGAAGGCAAACAGTGCTTCCTCTGGGAGCTTCCATGGCCTCTCTTCCTATACACCCACTCCTGCATCCCTGAGCTCCTGGCTTTTATATGAACCTGTTTGGTTCCTTTGCAGGACTATCACATCTGAAACCACCGTGTTTCTGTATTTACCTAGTCATTGCCTCCACCACTGGCTGGATGCCCACAGGAGCAGGGCCCTGCCTGTCCTGCTCATCACCCATGTCTGGCACACTCACTAGCACCTCGCAGGCTGTAAAATATTTTCTCAGTGAAATAGAGTTAATCAATGGATTTCCAGGGTTCTAGCTGCAAGTATATCTCCTTTTCTCCCACTGAAGACTATTTGAGTATAAATGAGCAAGAGTCATATTCGTTATTACAAAATCTGTATGTCCAGGCCACACCACAGACCAATTAAACCGGGAAACCTGGGGGTGGGAACCAGACATCAGTATTTGAAGGTTTCCAGGTGATCCCAGTGTGCACTGAAGGCTGAGATCCAATGACTGTGAAGGCCATTGGAAGTAGACAACCTCCATTTGCTTCTCAGACAGACCACTTCTCAGATGTGACACCTGGGGCTTCTTCCTGGCCCTCTCCCTAATTCTTTCATCTGTTCTAGAGGGGAAAGATACTGATCTTAGCAAATGGAATGTGATGTAAGTGAAAGGGAATGTCGGTTGTGAAATGATCTAAAGGTCAGTTTCTGCCCTAGAGGGTTTGGCTCAGTGGATACAGCATCGGCCTGTAGACTGAAGGGTTCTGGGTTCAATTCCGGTCAAGGGCACATGTCTGGGTTGCAAGCTCAATCCCAGTGGGGGACATGCAGGAGGCAATCGGTCAATGATTCTCTCTCATCATTGATGTTTCTGTTTCTATTTCTCTCTCCCTCTCCTTTCCTCTCTGAAATAAAAACATATTGGAGGAAAAAAAGATAAATCTGGTGTATAGTTGATCACATCCTGCATGCCTGGTATGTGCTGGGCACTAAAATGTAGACATATAAGTAAGACCTGGACTGAGACCCAGTGCCATGACCAGTGCTACTCAAATAGGCTGTTATAATAATCGCTGTCATTTATCAACACTATACTATGCGTTTCATGTGTATAACTCATTAAGTCCTCAAAGGCATCCCAGGAGGTAGGTACTATTATTGTTCCCCATTTTACAGATGAAGAGAATGAAGTACAGAAAGGTTAAGTAACTGGCCTAGGATCACACAGCTATTAAATGACAGAGCCTGCATTCAGATCCAGACAGCCCACTCCAGAGCCCTTGTGCTCAACCCTCAGGCTATACTGTGTCAAGGGAACAAAGGAGCAGGAAAGACCACTCTGGCTGTAGGAAGGGGACGCTTCCTGGGGAAGACGGCACTCGTGTTTGTCTTGAGAGATGGGTAGACTTTCAAGAGGCAGAGATGGGAAAAGAATTGCTTCCTGGCAAGTGGATGGCAGCTTTATTGAAGACTTGGAGTTTGGAAAACACTCTTGAGAAACGACATTTGGGAGACTAGAGGACATGATAAGGAGAAGGAAGATAACGGTGGGGAAAATGAACTAGGCAAAGGCCAGACTGTGGGGCGTCCACGTGCCAGTAAGGATTTGGCTGTAGTTAATAGCCTTTCTGAAGGTTTCTGAGCAGCAGAGGCACACGCAGCAAGTGGAGGAGGAACTGGAGGGTGAGATGAAGGCAGGAGACTGCATCAGAAATAGTGTCAGAAATCCAGGCAAGGGGACAAAAACAGGCTAGGACAGTGACCATGAGATAAAAGAGGAAGTCCCAATGTGAGAGATAATCGTAGGAACTCACCAGGGCCTGGTACTGGAGTGAGCAGGAGTCAAAGGTGCATCTCATGTTTTGACACTGGAAGGATGGAGACACCATTAACCCAGGGAAGACAGGAACAGGCTTGGCCGAGGAAAAGGGGCAGATAAAATTCCTTTGGGAATGTAAGGAATCAGTCTCATTATTCTCAAGCAGGAAGATTTTTCTATTATCTGGAGCCCTGCTCAGGGATCCTTTACTTCCAAATTGTCCTGTGACCTTTTGCCTACTGAAATTGCAAGATGCATTTGTTCTGAGAGATTTTAGGAATTTTATCTTTACTTAGACTCTTCGGTCCTAGAAGGCTATGGTGTGGTATAATTCTATCAAGAATACAGGAAAGCCAAACGTTAGTTTCTTTGTTCAAGGAATTCAAAGCAAGGTGGGGAGGGGAGGAGGGGGAGCAAGAACTGCTGTCCAACTTGGGCAAAAGTTAAAACATCCTAGAATTGAATTTAAAGACATTAACAGTTCAGGACCTGCTGCTCTGATTCTGAAGAGGTGAACCAACACTCGGGGAGTGCCCAGGGCTGGACACTGAAGCAGGATACTCATAGATTCTGTCCTCAGAAACAGTATGGCCTATCCCCTCTGAACCAGAATCTTCCTGTTCCTAAGATCCCCAGGTGATTCATAAGCAGTGGCATATATTTGAAGTATGGGCTTTGGAATCAGATGAATCTGAGTTTATATCTCAGCGTAGCCACTTTGCCTCCTGGACCTGCTTCATGTATAACGTCATTCAGTGGCCCTCTACCTTGGTTTCGCCTTAGAATAACCTGGGGAGCTTTCAAAAACTCCATGCCCGGACCACAAGGCAGACAAATTAAATCCGGATCTCTAGGGGTGGGATCCAGATTATCAGTAATTAAAGGTCTCCAGGTGATTGTAGCCCACATCCAAGGCTGAAAGCCACCGATGACTCTGAAGGACACGAGTATGGCCACTGGAACCAGACAATCTTCATTTGCATGCCATATAAGACTGGGGCTTACCCTCTCCCTAAGCTTTAGTGCCTTGATCTGTGAAATGGGCATGACATGTAACAGAATCGTTTTCAAAGGGCTCAAAGCATTGAAGGTGACATATGTAAAGCACTTGGCACAAGGCACACAATGCAAGCCCCAGCTTCCTTTGTAGAAGAGACCTAGGAAGCAACACATAGCTTGAGGTACCATGTAAATGCCAACTTGGAGCCATCCTCAAACTTTCACATCAGAGGTGAAATTACTTGGCCACCAAGAGGTTAATGGATGTTGCCGTAGCTGTTTTATAAATGTAAGAACCTATTATTTTTCTTCATTAAATTGGAGAATGAGGCAAAGGTAGCTGGCAAGGAATGTTTTCAGAATAGGAGGGAGAAGGGTCACCTAAAATGATCCCAACTGTGAGGTCAAACAGGGTGAGGATGGAGGAAAGCAGACCATGCAGTTCTCTGTCTTTAGTGTCTGAACACTTGGGGCAACAGGTCCTGCACCTCATCTGCCCAAGGCCTCCCAGCAATCTCCCCACTTAGACTATCTAGAAGGGGAGTTGGAAAGGTCTTCAGAAAGACTCTTATGAGATGACTTCACATTTTTGAACTCAGCACATTGGAAACCCACGCCCTGGGAGTTGAAATGACATGCAGGGTCATATGCAATTTCAAGCCTCAACCAGGTGTAAAGTGACCCAGTCAGATGGAGAGGAAATAGCCTACTAGTGAAAAAGAAACTGAATGAAAGGGGAAAATAAAGACATAATAGGGCTTTGAACCAGAGCTTTATAAATACTTGTGGCTTTAACCTGCTCAGGAGGTAGATAAGCATGTTCCCTTTAGTTTGTCCTCAAATTCAACCTCTCACAAGAGGTTAAGGAACACACCCAAGGTTGGAATTGACACTCAGACCTCCCGACTTCCTGGCTTTGGAGCTGAGAGCTCAGCGTCCACCTCCCTGGTCTATCAGGAAAAACATCTGGGTTATAATGCTTGAGGATGGGATATCAAGGGGAAGTGGTGGAAGTTTGGTTCTTTAAGAAACCCTGAGCAGAACTGCCTAGGACTCAGCCAGGAGGCCCCTCCCGTGGCCTGAGTCACAGGCTCAAACATTTCTTTGCTTCTCCTATGCTGGACACTCCCCTTATATAACCTTTAAGAAAATCTATTTCAGAGGTCAGATGGGAAAGAGAGTCGACTCCAAAATGTGTGAACATCTTCTCCTCCCTTCCCCAAGCAGCTGTCTCAGGTAACAAAGCCTTTCCATCATCGTCATTTCTCTACCAACAAACTGCCACATTGGCAAATGCCTACTTAAAGCCAAGAGAGGAACAGGCAGGACCACAAGAAGAAAACACAAGGGGAAGTCATCTTTAAAGGCCAAAAGGTTATATAAAACATAATAAAATACAACTGTTTCCTTTAAATTTTTTAATGGCCAGGAAATGGTATAGAATAACTGCCAAGTCACATAAATTAACTTTTTGTTAATGTTTGTGATCCCGGAAAGAACTCTATCAGTCGACCCTAACTGCATGTGAGTTTTCATCCATTGTCTGGTGTCTGGCTGAGTGTGGGCCACGGACCCATCTTTACATGGTCCAGAAATAAAAGCGGCTGCCGTGTTTGGCAGGCTTCAGATCTCCTTCTACTGGAGGGTTGGGCTCTGGTCTCGTTCTTGAGTGATAGGGATTCTCCGGTAAAGGTCGGTCTGTTTTCACTTTGGTGACCTGCGAGGGGTGAAGAGGAAAGACGTAAAGGTGAAAGTCAGGTGGAGTGGTCTGTGACCCCAGACGCCTCCCATTGTTTCCTCTCTGCTTCTCTGCCCCAACTACTTCTCTTCTCTGAGTGCCAGCAAATCACATTCAGACTCATTCAACCCTTGAGTAAACATTTAAGGCGGTTCACTTTGTGTCACTCCACATGGCAGAAGTTCGGGACACAGAAGGGAACAAGATATACCCTGTTATCAAGGGGCGCAGTCTAGTGAGGGAGCCAGACAAGAAAATCAACTGTGACTTCCTCACCGAATTACGGTAACCGTGACACAAACCGAGTGCTAGGAGGACAGGGACTCCACACACCTAACCTGTCTTGAGGGTTAGGGGCCTGGACTATTTCGGGGGGAAGTGGGGTGGGGAGCAACACTTAGCTTAATCTTGAAGGATGACCAGGAGCCAACAGGAAGATTAGGAAGATTCCCAGTAAACAGTCCACATGTAGGCAGAGAGGCATGTCTTTAGAATAGCCAAAGCAAAGGCTGCATGGAGAGTGGAGGAAAACGGAGCACCCACCTCACCACTACCCAGTGCTGTCAGAAGAGATGCTGGGCACATTGTTCCACCTCATTCTCACACCCTGGGGCAGGGGTCCTCAAACTATAGCCCACGGGCCACACGCGGCCCACCGAAAACATTTATCCGGCCTGCCGGGTGTTTTTGCCGCCACTGCCTGTTGCTGAATTTTTTCATAATTTTTTTTTAAACTATAGTCCGGCCCGCCAACGGTCTGAGGGACAGTGAACTGGCCCCCTGTTTAAAAAGTTTGAGGACTCCTGGGTATTTTTCAGAGTTCACTGGGGCTACCTAGCTAATTCTCAAAGCCAGGTCTGTGTCCAAAGCCTGTGCTTTTCCATAGCACGCTACACTGGTAGGCAGGGGCCAGAGGATGAAGGGTAGGATATGCCAAGGTGTTTGAATTTTAACCTGACGGAAACCTGAAGCAGGGAAGTAACTCAATCACATCTGCAGACTGAAAGGTGAAGAAGCTAAACTGGACAGAAGCGGAGAGCTGAGCTCACAGGCCAGGCGAGAGGGAGGAGCACTGAACTGTAGAACAGGGAGAGAGATGGAAAGTGTTTACACCCACATTATCCCCTCAGATGGCCACAAAAATCTCTATTGGAAACCCAGCAGAAACTGCTCTCATTTTAAAGATGAGGAAATAGGCCCAGAGAAGACAGACACAAGGCCACAGTTATTAACTGTCTGGTTATCTAGAGGTCTGAACTCTTAAGTCACTCCACATAACATGACCAGATTAGTCTTCCTATATCATGAACAGAGCGTTCATGTACACAATTAGTAACTGTTACCATAACCACCCTACAAAGCATTATTATCTCTAGTTCACAGGTGAGGACAGGGAGGCTGACTTGCCTAAGATAGAGGTACACGGTAAATGTCAGAGCTGGTGCCAGAACCCAAATCTTCTGACTATAATCCAGAGTAGTCTTTTATTTGTTTTTAAAACCATGTTCTCATCTCTGTGCTGTAATTAGAGATCAATAATGATTCTTTACTTGGAGAGAGTAATTCCAAATGCCCAGCTGGCATTTGAAGCTCCTTTAAGGAATTCAAGATATCTCTGAAATAAATTGAGAAAAATCTTTCTCAAACTGAAAGCAATAAAGGAACTCTTTAAAAGACAAATGATTGTGGAAAGAACAATAACAACTTTCTCTTCTGCACCACACTCAAAAGAAAAAAGGTGCAGAAGTATGCGGTTAAATGAATTCCTAGGTAAATGACCTTGAGCAGCCTACTTAACCTTCAATTTCTTATCTCTAAAAATGGGGCCACGAGCTCCCAAGGTTATTAGGATCATATACAAAAAGTGCCTGATGTATAAACAGCAGGTGCTCCATAATTCCTTTTCAATATTACTATTGCCAGGATGACAGAATCACGGGTGAAAGAACAATTCTTCCTAGGAGAGTCAGAAACTTCAAAGGACATGACATGAGAGCTGAGACTAGACAAGTGGGTAGGAATTACTAGGGGAACAGGTTCGATTCCGGTCAAAGGCATGTACCTAGGTTGCAGGCTCCTCCCTTGCCTGGGCCCTGGTCAGGGTGCGTGCAGGAGGCAAGCAACCAATGTGTTTCTCTCACATTGATATTTCTCTCTGTCTTTCCCTCTCTCTTCCCCTCTCTCTGGAAAAATATCCTCAGGTAAGGATTAAAAAAAAAAGTGAATGAAGCTAAAAGTCAGGTTTTGTCCAACTGACAGAAGGAGACTGGATACTGATTTCAGCATAACTAAAACTGATAATCCCCTTAAAGAAATAACTTTTGAAAAAAGGAAACAAAACTTTTTTTTTAGGGTTTTAAAAATGTTAACACACAGACTCCTAAATAAATATGCTTTCTTAACAGCATGATTTGCTAATTCTCTCTTCATGAAAGACAGAAATGAGAAAAGGTAGTTTTCATTATTAAATATGCAAGTTCCACTTCTTTCCAACTTAGAATTATCAACGATTAAAAATTTGTTCAGTGCAGCAAAAGAAGGTATCTGAAGTAAAATAATCAAGCCAGATACTAAAAACAAATTGCTAAGCCATCCATCTTCTTATGACACTGAGCTTAAGACCACAGACAATATACACCCACAGAAGGAAATGGACAGTAACTGGTGGTCTGTGTGCCCAGCACGAGGCTGGAGAGTCACGTGGGCTCTCTAGCTTAATCCTCACAGAAAACTGGGATTAACACAGGTGCCAGACCTGATATGATAATAAATTTTAAGCAATCTGCTTGGGATCCCATAGCAATTAAGAAGTGGAACCAAGATTCAAATCTACTGTCTCCACTAAAACCTGAGTTTTCTCTCCATGCCTTGGTACGTATGCTGTCCCAGAGGGAATGCAGGGTGATGAGGCTCAAGAAGCAGGGACGGGTCAGGAAGGGCTTTTTATGCCAGGATATGGAGAGGACACTTTATCTGGCAGGCATAGGGAGCCCCTAAAAAGTTTTTAAAAAGAAAGTGACACTTATTTTCCACAAAGATCATGCCTATCATGAAGATATAATTATTTCCTAAATTCTTCTATGTCAGAGGATGCACTGTCTTCTAAAATCCAAATTGATCTACCTCCCTTCCCAGAAATACACGTAGCCCAGGTTAGAAACTCCTGTCCAAGAAGCGGGGACACTGAGAGGATTCAACAA
>NW_006298351.1:2546683-2558301 GCF_000327345.1 Myotis davidii
TGTTTACCGTAGGTATGTTCCTGAAAAATCTGGCATAACCCCGTTCCTATTTCCCCACTGAATTCCACCATAACCTCAATGTTTTCAACCAACAATGTGTCTGTCCCCTAACACTTTGTTTATCCTCATCTACTCCCTTCTGTTCTTCAATTAGTTAATTACCCACAAACAAATCTGCACATGCTGGAAGATCTATTTAAAGGAGCATCTCTGTTAAACTCCCTTCGGGACTGTGCATAATCACTCCCTAATTAACCTGTTAGGTAAATTTGGATTTCTCACATCATACCTGTACTCGCAAAGAACCCTTTTCTGACCACCTCCAGCCTTAACCTCCCCTTAGTGGGAAAGTGAGCAGAGTGAGACGCCAGCAGGACACCCTTTTTACCTTGGACAGCTCTCCCAGGTCAGGGCGCACCCAGCCCAGCTTGTCCAGCACACACTCGTCAAACTTTGCCTGCTGTTTGCGACAGCGACGGAATAGCTGCAGGCCACTATAATCAATGCAGGTCCAGTATTCTGTAAAAGGTTCTGCACAGTGACGCTTTATCTGCCTGGAAAAGAAGGGTAGGTTAGGGGGGCTCTTCGCAAAACAATGAAAAACAGAAATGTGGGGGGAAATAGGAACAGATCTCCTCACTTGAAGCCTATTTATTCTTTAGATCCAATTCTAAAGATTATCAACTTAGCAAGTTTAGAAGAGACAGAGGCATAAGCAGAGATGGGCATGCAGATAGAAGTCAGAGGGGAAAGATAATGGCAAAGGAGACAGATTATAAAAAGCAAATACACAAACTACCAAGCAGAAGATCCTGGGAGCATTCAGGTTAGAGGCAAAATGCCCTACACTCCTCAAAAGCTCAAGGTCCTCATTCTATTAATGCACAGAACAAAAAACAGATTACTGTTGTCAGTAATAAAGTTAAGTTATATTTGGTGCTCTCTACGAAGAAGCAAAGTAGCATATTAATTATTTTGCAGAATTCCCCTTCTCTTACTGTTCAACTCTCCTAGTAATCAAGTAAATGCAAACTAAAGCATAAATAAAATACTGTTATTTTATGTAAAAGCCTTACTTGAGGCCATGAAAGAAATGCAGAACATCTCCTGTCCCAAAAGAATAATTTTGAACCACTTGCTTGTCATATTCCAAGACTCTAGCTACACCCAACATAGGAATCTTATTTATCATGGCTCAGAAACAACCTCAGAGATGGTCTACGGAAACAGAAAAATCTGCTTTGTATTTCTGCTCGGTTCCATTGGTATCCGTTTCTTATGTACCCTTTGCAGGTATTCTGAGTATAACAAGTATAACCTTGGGGGTGATGGGGTGTGCAACAGGAAGGAAGGACTATGAAAGCCCTAGGGAACTCTTCTGATTTACCTCTAGCCACACCTGGCTGGATTTCCATGGTGCACAAAAGTGATTCGCAAGTGATACTGCAAATCACTGTCAGTGAGCTAGTGTTTCCAATGGGAGTTTTGTAGAAGAAGGTCTGCAAACCACTACTCTGGTACTTAGTCTCTGTTCTGGGCTCTGGCACCCTGGCACCCGTATCCTATAGTCATCTACCAATACCTACAAGAAGCAACTTCAACAATGAGAAATTCCTCTCCTGGAGGCAATTAGACACCTCAGGAACTCGTGAAATTCAAATATTTCCCACTTAAAAAAGAAAAAAACACACACAAATATTTCCCACTTCAATGTACTACCTCTGTGCCAAACGAGAAATGCTTTGACAAAGTTCTCTCAGAAAATAAAAAAAACTGGAAGTATTTAAGATCTTGCTTCCTGGCAATGTTGTCAATTTTGGCTCAAATAAACTCTTAATAAAAAAAATTGAAGAAAAATTAAAAAATAAGCAATGTTAGAAATCAAATCAATGCAAATTCAAGCAAGAATACCATTTTGTACCTACCAAATATTTATACAATATGTAATGCTGGTGAGGTATACCAAGATTCAGTGCTGAGGATGTAAAAATGTTTAAAGCCTTTTATAAAATAATCTCACTGTTGGGAAATTTATGTCAAGGAATTAATTTAAAAATGAAAAAGATCTACACACAAAGGTAATTACTGCAGATCTGTCCAAAACAATCAAAGCTGGAATCAACAATGATGTTTAATAATAGGATTTGGTCAAGTACATTATGGTTGGTTTATCCACCAATAGAATATTATATAGTCAGTAAAAATGATGACCATGAAGAGAATATAACAACCTGAAAGAACATTCCCAACAGTTTCAAGTGAAAAATCAATTTTAAAATGTAGACACACTATTTTAACCACAAAAATATCTTTGCATGTGGACAAAGACAGCAGAAACAAAAAAAGAAAACCAGCCATTATGTGACAAAATTTGATTTTTTCCTCTAACGTCATTTAGCAGACATCTGTGGGTTTTGCCTAGCCAGCAGTCATTCCCCATTCTTCTGTAACATCCTTCTAATTTTCCTTTGGGAAACAACCCTTCCTATCTCCCAGCAATGTGGTTTAGATGAAGCTAAGTCTACTCCCACTTCAGGCCAGACCAACCATAGCATTTATCTCCTGCAACACAACTAATTCAAAGATAAGCATATGAAGTCAACCAGCCAGGCCAATCAGAGTCAGTCCAGGGACCTCTGCTCATATTACTGAAAAATTGGCATTCTGTGGCTACATCTGCTAAGCAAGTGGCATAGCAGCTTGGAAAAGCTGGTGCCTATTTTTGCTATAGCAAGGAAAGGGTCTCTTTGAAAATAAGTTTGACAGAGAAAAGCAGAACTAAGAGATTGGGGGAGGAGAGGAAAAAACATCACGTTGTTGTGAAATTATTTAAGGCCTTGAATCCAGCCCTGCCCAATGCCAGTCCTATTTCTGGACTTAACAGTTGCATGAGCCAAAACCCTTGGAGTTAAATTCCAATCCCTTTTAGTAGAGATCTGATTAATATGGCTGTTAAACCATTTTTCTACAACTACAATTTGGATTTTTTTACTTATAGTATCAAGCACAGTGGCCTACCCAAAACTGAACACACTTTTCTTTCCATCCTGTGTGTTCTGTAGTAATGGCCATGATAACAATCTGGGGATACCTGCTAGCGAGCACTGAGCTGAGTTGTTCTTATGTGCCTTTTCAAATTTTTCCTAACAATTCTGTATAAGATAGGTATTATTCCATAATTTGGAAATTGAGATTCATGAAGATTAAAAACTTGCCAAATAATAAAAACAAATTCAAAAATGCACCACCTACTCAGAAATCAACTTTAGGCTTTCTGCTATGAAGCACAGTGGCCTACCCAAAACTTGACTCTGAACACACTTTTCTTTCCATCCTGTGTGTTCTGTAGTAATGGCCATGATAACAATCTAGGGATACCTGCTAGCGAGCACTGAGCTGAGTTGTTCTTATGTGCCTTTTCAAATTTTTCCTAACAATTCTGTATAAGATAGGTATTATTCCATAATTTCGAAATTGAGATTCATGAAGATTAAAAACTTGCCAAATAATAAAAACAAATAACAAAAATAACTATCAGTTATTGTGTACTTACTTTGGTCTCTCTGATTTCAAAGACTTGCTCTGCCTACTAACATTAGTCACTAAAATGATCCTTTCCTTTAATTAGCTGATGTTCACCGAGATACATATACCTGGATGGTTCAATCAACTAGGCACTGATGTGCAAAGATTTTTACCTGAAGAACTGCAGAGCACACTGGTTGACAAGCTTGCCTTCCTCTAAACACCGCCGCGGGTCTTTCTCTTCCCAGCGGCACAGCATGAACTCCTTGTTGGGTTTGTCACACTGAGCGCCATAGTGATGGGCCGCAGCTTTAAGCACAGCTGAACTGACTTTCACCTGGGGAAAGGAGCAATGGGAGAAAGACCACAGATTTGTGAGTAGGACATGGCTTCCTCAACTTCACCTCAGGCTTCAAAACAGAGGGGACACAAAGATAGCTGTTAAGACTTTGCCAAAAAAAGTAAAGACAAGGGGACTGCCCTAATGACCCTTGATGATCTTATCTACACTGCTTTGGAGATCACAAAGCTCTTTCACATCCATGGCTTTATACACCTTCATGGCCCTCTCATATCCCCATTTAGACATGGAAATGGCAGCCCTAACAGAATCCTTAGTCTGTAGAACAAAGAAGGAAGCTCTGAAGAAAGACGGAGGCTTCTGGGTGTAATGGGAGAAACCAACCCTGGGAAGCTTTTATGAGTCTCCTCTCCAGCACCAGAAGTGATAGACTATCAGAGTGTACAAGAATATTAGCTAATACCTAACTAATACAGGTGCCAGAATAGTAGAGTATATCTAAAAGTAGAGATATCTTTCTACTGAAAGATATCTAAAATCCCCAGAAGATTGCACAATCACAGAAGATGAGAGGCTAGAAAGCATCAGTACGATCATGTCATCCAGCAAGTTATTACTAATAATAAAGTACTAAAAAATGTGAATTTTTAAAAATTATTGAGTATATCCCAGGTAGCATCCCTACAACTGCCAGTCTCACTTGATTCCAGTACTTTCCTGAGGCACCAGGGCAGCTACAGCGGCTCACAGGAACTGAGCAGCACCTGGCTATCCACCAGCTGCTGCAGGCACGGCCTGCTGGCCTTTTCGGTACCTTTGCTTGGGCCAGTACCACAATGTTTTCATTACTATAACTTATCAGAACACTTTGTTGTCTGGGAGGACCATCCTTCCCATTATTCTTCCTTCTCAAAATTGTATTGGCTATTCTTCCAGACGAACACCGCCCTCCACACACACACAAAAAAATATGCAATGGAACTGCATTAAATTTAGTTATATATTAAATTAAAAGAGCATTTTTACATTATTGGGTCTCTGTTCAAATTTTCCACCTCAGAGTCTTTCTCTAATCATCTCATGTAAGCTTGCATCAGTGGTCACTCTATGTGTGACTGCTAGAAATGTAAGGTCCAAGAGGATATGGATTTTTCAACACAGATCCAATAAAGATGTCAAACTATAGTGAAATTGTAACATTTACTTTGGTTCACCAAGCACCCAAAATAGTGTCTAGCAGAAGTAACTGTTGAATATTCACTTCTGTGCCAGGTATTGGGGATACAATAGTTACAAATAAGGTAAGAATACATGAATCATGCCTTCTCATCCAGAATGCAGTATGTCACTACGCTTATTCAGGTCATTCTTGTGTCCCTTGGTTAGTTTCCTTCACAGAGGAACTCCGCACATTTCTTGTTCATTCCTCAGTACTTTAACAAGGATCTTTTTTTCTATTAGATTTTCAAATTGGTTACTGTTTATGTGTACACTGCATCTTCTCTCTAGCTATACCTTACTGAACTCTTGTCAATTCTGATGCAAAACTCAAGAGAATTAATGAAAAAAATTCTACTTACAAATAGAAACTGCTTCCTCTCTTTTCTGGTATTTACCCTTCCTTTCTTGTTCTCTTTCCCATCTTATTGCTCGGACCCAGACCTCCAGGATGGCACAGATGAACAGTGATGGTGGCAGCACCCATGCCTTTTTCTTAATTTCAAAGTTTGGAATGACATTTGCTGCTAGTGTCTGCGATATTGTTGTTTAGATTTTCCTCATTAAGAACATTTCTTTCTGATCCTAATTGGTTTTGTTTTACTGATGTTTTCTCCATGAGGAAAGACTGAAATGTTCAGGTTTCCTTTTCATTAATCTATAAATGTAAGGCAGAGCATTAATAGATTTTCTAAAACTGACCCATTGTATCTAGAATAAAATCTAGCTCTCACAGTATATTATGTTTTAGGATACCACTGGATTTTATTTGCAAATATTTTATTAAGGAGTTTTATGTGAAAATTTTATAATTATTATTTCTATAATAAAAATTATATAATTTATTTTATGAATTTCACCCAGCTTAGCTTATATTACTAAACTAAAAGGCAAAGAAAGATGAAGAGAGTAATTCATCTATATACTACAGAAAGAGGAAAATAAAGTTATGACTATGTCTATTAATATTACAATTGTTACAATTATCAAAGCAATTACTTACTTATGATATAAGTGAAATTTGCCATGGCAATGCTAGTAAATTTGTTTAAAAATCTGTAAAATTTTTGTATTAATAAGTGTTTATTAAGGTTAATTAAGTGGTACACACTTGTTTTGCTATATTACCTATAAAGAACTGGAAAAATAAAAATCAAGACGCAAACTTTTTTAAAACTTAATATAATTTTAAAAATTAAGCTAGCTATATTTATATCTTTGTCAAATGCCTTAAAATATCTTTAAATGGCTGATTTAATAACTCAAATGCCTTCATAGCTATCATGCCCCAAAAGACAACGGAATTCTTTGCTTTACTTTCCTATAAAAGTCGAGGTCCTACCAAAATCTAGATACACCCATGTTGCTGAGCATGTAACATATGCTATCACAGGGAAATAAAGAATGAGAGCCACACACTGACTCTAACCTGAGGAGAAAAAGATGTGCTCAAGCTGACATAGCAGGTCAGTGGAAACCACAGAGCTGGAATCCAGAGAATGACCTCCAACCAGGCCTCTTCCCATGACATCACTATCACTGAGGTGGCACAGAACTTCAGAATGTCATCATCTCCCCTCACCTGCTTCTTCACTGAGACTGATGAATTCCAACAGAAACAACATCCTTTTTCACAGCTGCTCACTGTGAATACCCTATCAAATTCATTCAGCTCCCTTTGTCTCACAGAACACAGAACTTCAACCTCCTTCCTCATTTATCCTCACAACAGCCTCACTGCACAGGTTTATGTTCTCTGCAGGTGTAGAAAAGAGGCAGAAAAAGTCTTACAACTACAACCAATCATCTAGTCCTGTTCTCTTCCTTAAACCACGTCAGCGCCTCTTTTTATAGTACGTAATTTATACTATGACTTATATTTTACTTAATTTCTGTAAAATGAAGAATAATAGTACCTATTTGATAGAGCTGTTAGGATTAATATATTGAGAACAGTGCCTAGCACACAGAAAGCACATTATAAGTATTAGTTTGTGTTTTTTACGGAAAATTGCCAATGTGTACAAGGATCTTCCAGCCCAAGCTGCTGACTACCTTCTCCATAGGGTGTACCATCACTCAAAAGTCAGTGAGGTCCAAAATGTGTTTAACTTGCCTCTCAATCTCATCCTCCTTCTGGCTTCCTCGGTCCCAATGTCAGGCTGCAAATCTGACATTGACTCCTCAACCTTTCCTGCTTCTGATACCTAAGTTTTGGCTAAGTCTGATCAATTCTAAACAAATCTGTTCTTTCCTCTCTATGCACAGTCACCAAATAACTGTTGGGGTCAACAGCCACCAAGACTAGTCTCCCTCTTTTTCTTGTCCTCTCTTCAATCCACTCTTCACAGAGCTGTTGTGGTGATCTTCCTAAAAGACAATTCTTAGTTTACTCTGCTACTGAAACAAATTAACAAAAGCCTGGAAGGATTCGGGTTTAACAGAAGCATAAAGCCTAAACTTCCTGTGGGTACTCAAGCCTCTGGATCCCAATCACCCATGACGCTTCAAACGGGAACTTCTTGCTGTTCTCTCAGAACACGGAACTCCCTGGTCCCAGAACCCATTTTTGGACCCCTGCCTTTTCCCATCTCCTTACCTTTGCTCAGATCCTACACTCGCTCAGAAAGCTCTTCACTCCATCTCTGCTTATAATTCTTACATTATGCCCAAGAAGTGTTTGCTCTGCTCCCTTTATAGCCTCAGGAAATTAATTCTACAGCTGGAATCACTTCATCGTACAAATAAAATAACGGTGTCTGCAAATGCTAAAAGTGACTAATCAAGGTAACTGAGCAGTTAGGACTAGAATTTAGCGACAACTGCAAATCATACTCTCTTAAACCACGTCTGCCCCTCTTCCATAGCATTTAATTACACTGTCTTTTATTTTAGTTGTTTATGTGATTACCTGTTTCTCAATTTAACTGTGTGAAGCCTAAAGGCAAATGTATTCTAGATATAGAATACTTGCAGAAAGTGAAACCTCAGATGTTTGTGGTACCAAATTAAAGTTCCAATGAAAAATACAGCAAGTTGAGAGCAAGCCAGCTTCACAGTGGGGCAAGAAACAAAAGATTGACTGTTGGCAGCACTCACCCCCCGCCTCCACCTTTTAGCAAATTTCACTTTATGATAACATCCCTGAACACAACTAAAAATTTCTTCATCTGAGAAAAAAAAGTTGCCATTGTCACAGCCATACAAGATTAAGTGGGGTAAAAACACTTAATACAGTGCCTGGGATATAATTTCTGGCACATTAATTTTAGTCTTGCTGTTCTCTCCTTCATTGTGGCCTGATCTTTTCTTCTGCCTGACCCTGCACTCCTCTGCCTTAAAACCTTCCACCTCCCCAAATCACATGATGAAGCCTAAAGGCAAATGTATTCTACATATAGAATAGTTGCAGAAAGTGAAACCTCAGATGTTTGTGGTACCAAAGTAAAGTTCCAATGAAAAATACAGCAAGTTGAGAGCAAGCCAGCTTCACAGTGGGGCAAGAAACAAAAGATTGACTGTTGGCAGCACTCACCCCCCACCTCCACCTTTTAGCAAATTTCACTTTATAACGTCCCTGAACACAACTAAAAATTTCTTCATCTGAGAAAAAAAAGTTGCCATTGTCACAGCCATACAAGATTAAGTGGGGTAAAAACACTTAATACAGTGCCTGGGATATAATTTCTGGCACATTAATTTTAGTCTTGCTGTTCTCTCCTTCATTGTGGCCTGATCTTTTCTTCTGCCTGACCCTGCACTCCTCTGCCTTAAAACCTTCCACCTCCCCACATCGCCTCACCTCCAGGATAAGGTCCAAAATTCTTAGTCTGGCCTTGTGCAGGTTGCTTCCCAGTCCTGCCTCAGCCCAGCTACCTCTTCCCGCTCAGCGACTGCTGCTTCCCACCAACAATTGATTGGCTGCCTCCTAGCACTTGTCTTCCTAAATAGAAAAGGGTCTGCCCCAAAGAGTCACTTAAAAGCATGGCTTTTAAAATCAGAGCTGGGTTCCTATCCCAGCTCGTCCACTAACTAGCCAGGTGACCTTGGGCAAAGCGCGTCCTCCCTCATGACCTGTTCCTAACTGACAACATGGCGAGACCAATCATATCCCTCCTCGGTGTCGCTGGAAGGATGCTCGGAAATCCCACCTGGCGTCTGGGAAAGGCTTGCTCGGGTCTGCTATACTTGGTATTATACTGTCTTCACTTCCAGCGCTAGCTACCCTGTGCTGTCATTGCTCCTCGAACGTCTCCTTATTAGATTATAAGCTCTATGAGGGCAGGGACATTGCCTGCTGTTTTCCAGTGTATGCTCATACGGCAATTATTCGAACTGTACCTCTTGAATAACTGAGTGCTTTAAATGGCCTATTGCCGAACACCTCCCCAGAGCTGTTAGCAACTTCACTCTCCAAAACCATCTCCTTTTCCTGCGGGTTTCCACCTCCATTCTAATGCACTCTGCACCGACGATGCTACTGTAAGGAGCCTCTCTCCTTCCCCTGTGAGCAGCCGGGGCTGCATACTTACTTCGCAGGGAGGTCTGAGTATTAAGTGACATGAAGTAAGTAAAGTGCCCCTGGTTGGTGCTTAATAAAAAGTACCCACTGTAACTTACAGTCAGAAGCAGGTCGCTGGGGGGCTCGACGCCTTGGCTCATTTTCTGTCTACAGCCTGGAATGCCCTTCCTCTGAGTCCGGATACTGCTCATTTTGGGCTGAATTGTGTCTACCCTCCCCCGCAATACCAAAGTCCCAAAGCCTAGTACCTTTGAATGTGAACTTATTTGGAAATTAGGTCTTTGCAAATGATTACAATGATGCCATTGGGATGGACGGGGGGTTGACCTGTTTGTGTTGGGGGGTTGGGGGTAAAGGGGCCTGGGCCCAGGGTCCGCTGAATTAAAGCGGGGCTGGGCCCAGGACCGGGAAACTTCAGCCACATGCCCCGCTTGCCTGCTTCCCGGACAAGTCTCACCTCCTCCACTTTCAGATCCTCCAGAGTAGGGAGCTCCACTATCCCCGGCATGATGTCGGTAACCCCGACCCGGACGAGGCAGCCGCAGCCGCGTCGCCCCCGTCTCCTTGAACTCC
The DNA here is from genome assembly GCF_000327345.1 of Myotis davidii. NCBI lineage: Eukaryota > Metazoa > Chordata > Mammalia > Chiroptera > Vespertilionidae > Myotis > Myotis davidii. The sequence continues at coordinate 2,556,823 of NW_006298351.1, forward strand.
CCTTCCGACCGCGGAAGGCCGCCTACAGCCTGCGCATGCGCAGCCGGCGGCACGCAGGCGCACTGCTCTGCGCTCCTGCGAGCCAGGGAGCGTGCGCAATGCAGGAAGTTAAGCGACCGCGTTGGCTCCGCCCACCCCTCTTGGTTGTCATAGTGAGGCGGTATACACTGAGGCTCCGGGGTCCCAAGGCCTGGAAACTAAGCTAAACTGGCGGGCGCCATGCAGTACACGGGGAGCCAATATATTGGAGAATTTGTAGATGGGAGGTAAGGGCCTCATTTCATTCATTATGTCTTGAACATCTGTGCCTTTTAAAGGGAACTTGTAGTAGACACTTTCACAAACTTTATCTCTTTTAACCTTCAGAACAACAATTTCAGGTAGGATTGTTGATTCCCATTTTACAGTTCAGTAAAATGAGACCCAGAGAAGTGAAGTAACTCGCTCAAGCGTCAAAGCTGAGATACATTCATTCCATATATATTTGGGCCGAGGCAGAGGCAGTGGGTCTGCAGGAAATAGAAACATGTAACGGTTTGGGGATTTCATTGCCAGGACTTGGCAGTTGATTGGCTCCTAGTCCTCCTCACAGACTGCTTCCAGTCCCAGCCTAGTGCCCAGCTCCAAACTTTGGAGAATTCTGATACCATTTCATGAAAATTGAGAACTCTGAGGAGGGGCTGCTTTGAAAAAGAAGAGGGTGAGTTCCATTTTGGATGAGCTGGAGATGTCTATAGAAGGTTTATAGAAGGACAATGATGTCCAATTTGCAGTAATAAAAAGGGGAGCTAATCTCAGAGAAGGATTAGATGGAAACTATGCTTAGAAATGATGTGATGGGATTAAGCAAAAAAGAGAAAAGGATCCATGTTTATTAATTTTTCCTGATCACAAGCCAAGTACAAGAGCAAGAATTAAAGGAAATATAAACCTAAAAAAAAGAAATTATGTGATCTCAAGCAAAGTGGTAGTAGAAGAAGAAAGATTTCTTTCTCTTTTTACTTCTTGGCATAGAATAAAGGCAAAACAGTTTTTGAGCTCTTAGTATATGCCGGGCATTCTGCTACAGTTTTGTAGCCATCATTTAATTACCGCAACACCTTTAGGGGGTTGTAGTCATTATCCCCATTTTGCAGATGAGAAACTGGCTCAGAGAGGTGAAGAAGCTTGCCTAAGGTCACACAGGCACAGAGAGGTGTAGCCAGGCTTGGACTCCAGGTCTGCATGACTCAGAAGCTGTGCTTTAACCACAGTGCTTTTGCGATTTGGGTCTGGGGCTCAGTAGCATCTGTCATCCATTCAGTCTTCTCACTGACCTTTCTGTTTCCTTCATTTCTTACTCAGTAGATGTTTGTAGAGCATCTGTTTAAGAAGAAACATGGCCGAAACCAGTTTGGCTCAGTGGATAGAGCATCGGCCTGCAGACTGAAAGGTCCCAGGTTCGATTCCAGTCAAGGGCATGTACCTGGGTTGCGGGGC
>NW_006298351.1:2558379-2592427 GCF_000327345.1 Myotis davidii
TAACTGTAATGTTGCTACTGTTATGAATCATAATGTAAATATCTGATATGCAGGATGGTGTTAGGTGACCCCTGTGAAAGGGTCGTTCAACTGCCAAAGGGGTCTCGACCCACAGGTTGAGAACCGCTGTCCTAGATGCTTTGATTAAATAGGGGAGATGAAATATACAATTACTAGACAAGCATCCAACAGAAGTACTAAACAAAAGCCTAAAGAAGTTCAGAGTTAGGAGCAGTGACTTCCAGCTAGTGGAGAAGAATGGAGAATGACTAAAGGAATGAATGAATGAAAGCATTCCTTAAGCAGACCCATGTAACCCGTCCAAATTGTATGCTTTTCCAATATCCCACTTGTGGTGCAATGGGTAGGGCTGGGCTGGTCTTAGCAGAAAAGACACAAAGCCAGCTGCCAGGAAACCTGGCCCTAGTCTCTCCTTCACAGTGTTTACTGTGTGGCTTGGGCACACCCCTCCCCTCTCTGGGCCTACCCAGGGATGTTTCCAGGAATGACGGGTATATCAGGACAGCCTCTCTGTGAGGAAGAGGAGGAACAGCTCACACTCTCCTCCCTTCATCAGCTCCTCTTATTTTTGAGCCTTTGAAGGAAACAAAACAAAACTTTTGGTTTTAAGCAGAATATTTCTGGGATGATAACATCTGAGGACCGGGGTTAGGTTCCTCCTTGTCTCCTGTGCCTGCTGGCTCAGATCCTCACACTGACACGCAGGGCTCAATGATTTCCCTTTGTCTTTACAGGATGGAGGGTGATGCCGAATACATCCTCCCGACTGAAACAAGATATGTTGGGTATATGAAGGACGGCATGTTTCACGGCGAAGGAACCCTGTACTTCCCCAATGGGAGCCGATACGATGCCATTTGGGACAAGGGATTGGCTGTTCAGGTGATTAGCCTGGGAGGGCGACTGCAGAGGAGAAAGCCTCAGACAGGAGGACTGCCACCACACACACATACACACACATGCACACATACACATGCACACACACCACCCTGCCTTCCCTATCCGGTGCCTCCTCTTGACATCCAGGGATCTGGGGTCTTCTCCCTCTGGGTCCACAAGGGCCCCTGGAGAGGCCCTGATGTTAGGCCATGATGAGTTTGAATCCTGTTACGCCACTAACTGTGTGACCTTGAGCCCATGACTTCCCCTTTGAGACGCATGTTCCTTATCCAATAAATTGGGGATGAGTTCTTTTAATTTCCTATTGCTGCTGTTATAAATCATTACAAAGTCCGTGCCTAAAACAACAGAAACATGTATCTTACAGTTCTGGGAGTCACAAGTCTGAAACAGGTGAGCAGCCTGGCATTCCTCCTGAAGGTTCTGTGGGAGGATCCATTTTCTTACCTTCTCCAGCTTCTAAAAGCTGCCTGCATCCCTTGGCTCATGGCCACCCATCACTCTGACCTCTGCTTCCATCATTCCATCTCCCCTCCCTCTGCTTTTGTAATCACCTCATCTTCTATCACTCTGACTCTCTTGCCTCCCTCTTATAAGGATCCTGGTGATTACATTGGGCCCCCCACCCAGATAACCCAGGATAATCTTGACACTTCAAGATGCTTAATTTAAGGACATCTGCAAAGTCCCCTTTCCCACGTATGCTCCCCATATTCACAGGTTCCAGAGATTAGATGTGAGAATCTTCGGGGACCATTATTCAGCCTGCCACAATAGTATCAGGCACTTCCTGGGATGGCTGTGAGAGTAAATGAAGCAGTATATGTGAGCGCTTAGCTCAGTATCTGGCACACAGTCGGCACTCAATAAGTATTAGCCATTACTGCCACTGATACTATCGTGTTAAGCCATCTAATCCAAGGATTCTTAACCTGGAATTTGTGGGTCACAAACAGAATTCAGGGAGCCAGCAAAAGCTCCTGATTTATATAGAAAAGTTTTGTGTGTATGGGACTATATTTTTCTCTGGGGAAAGGATCTATAACTTTCATCAGTCTCACCAAGGGTGTGTATGGGGCTGGCTCATGACCTGAAAAAGATTTAGAAACACTCCTTGTCTTAGAGCTTAAAGACTCTAAGCCCCAGGAAGGGGATGTGACTTACCCAAGGTCACACAGTGAGTTAATAGTATTGGAATTTCCACCCGTGTTTCCTGATGCTCAGGCCAATGCGATGCCTGCATCCTGGGGCTCCCTTTAGCACTAAGGCAGCAAAAGCAGAATGGACGTGTTTGCACAAAGGACTGTGACGGATGGCTCTGACCTTTTGAGCTTTGATAACAATAAAAGAGTTGTAATAACTTTAAACATCTATTGAGTGCTTACTACAGGCTAGGCACTGTGCTAAATGCTTTGCATCTACGATTTCCTTGAATTTCACTGAATCAACCCTATTACATATGTACTATTGTTATCCTAATTGTACAAAGGAAGACACCAAGGGCTAGAGAGGGTAGGTCATCTGCCCAAGGTCACATTTCGTCATATTTTGAGTGCCAGGCACAGCTCAGCATTGAACATCCATTTCTTCTCATCATCTGTGAACGTTACCACTTCTTTTCTGTGGCAGTTTGGCAGTCACCTCTTCCCCTGGTGTCTGTCCTTCTTGGTTAAAGAAGGGTTTTCTCAGATCCCCCGTGTGCTCCTTGTCGTCCAGGGCACCTACACCTTCTCCGACGGACTGCAGTATGACGCAAAGAACTGGCATTACTGTGACGGCTACGACCGGAGGTTTTACACCGAGATCTGCCACGGCCTGAAGCCTACAGGTACCCAGGCTCCTTCACTCCCAAACTGAGAGGGAGACAAAAGGCAGTTTTTAATAAGTGGGCCGTGGCCTACTGAAGTAACCCGAAGGAGAGGAGGAAATGAGCAGAGGTCACAGAACACGAAAGAGCCAGGTTCTGGAGCCACTTGAGAAACTTATAAATGGCTCCTCCTGGATTAGTGATGACGGGGCCTGGACTTTGTCATGTGCTCTTCACCTGAACAGAGGCCTAGAGGCAAAGAGCTCCCCGGCCACAGGCCCCCAGCTCTCACTCAGCGGCTGGTTTGGCCAAAGCTGGGCCTCTTCCGACCTGGAGGCAGTGCGATGACCTTCCCTGCACCCTGCCCTCTCCTCCTGGGACTCCCAGCAGAGCAGCTTGATCCTAAGCACCCACTTCCTTCCCAAGTCACTCAGCACTCTGCAGACCTCTCCAACAGCTGCCCCCACTCAGTGCCAGGGCAGACATTGTTAGGGTAGGGAGAGGATTCGGGCTGCCCCTTCACCTCTTTGAGCATCTGGGAGATGGTCATGTGCAAGAGGCTTCAGGAGAGAATGCTAGAAAGTGCTTGGCATGGAGAATGCGCTCAGTAATTGTTAGTCAATGGTGTACCTAGTGGTCATCATTAACCAGCATAGGAGAGCCTACAGTTGGCAAGACCCTGAGCTATGAGCATGGGGCCATGCTCAGTGAGCTTCCAGGCCTCACAGTCCAGAGGACAGGGAATTACGAGAACCACAAATTCTATGAAACCTAGGAAGTTATTCATCCCAACTCTGTCCCCTCTGCTCAGGCCTCCGTATTCCAAGATATACAACATGACCTAAAAGATGCACCAGCTCCTCTTGCCCTCGTGGTGGTTCCCATGTCTGCAGTCGTGGGCATGGTACCTAGGCCCTCTCCTCCCCTGATAGCAGAAACTTCATATACAGGTTACAAACTGGGTATCTACCCGCTTCCTAGCTGGATAACTTTCCTAGCAAGTCACTTGACCTCTTGGAGCCTCAGTTTTCTTATCTGCAAAACAGGGCCACAGGATTGCTGTGAGAAAGAAGTGAAATAGTAGGAGTCATGCACTTAGCCAAATACCTGGCACATAATAAGCGATAAATGGCGGCTATGATGCTAATTTGGGTGAGAGTCAAGGTTCTCTATTACCTGATCCCTGTCCACCTGGCCCATTTCTTTCCTTCTGTTCTTCCTTATACGTGCCTGACTCCACGGGCTTCTGAGTGAGGTGTAAGCACCTGCTCTGGCCTCTGCCAGCCCCTTGCATGCCATTCCTCTCCTTACATGCCTTCGATCCACATGGCCAACTCGGAGGCATCCTCAGGGTCTCACTGACTCCAGAAATGTGTCCTCATCATGGTGTCCCTAGAAATGGAAGATGGGATCAAAGAAAAGAGATGGGGGTCCAGTTCCTAAGACGCCCCCTCACTGAGCCATTTCTGGGACACTGCTCTGGGGCACTGCTCCTGCTGCTTTTGCTCCTGGCCCTCAACGGGGAGTGTTTAGTCCAACAGCGGAACCAATATTCACATGCCAAAGGGGACTTTGGCAGAGGCTAGGTTTGAATGTGGCCTTGGTGGTGAGTTAATTATCCATTATTTATCCTTTCAAGGTATCTCTCAGCTCTCCAATATGGACCCACCTAGAAAAATCCCTCCCGGCTGTTATGACTGTGGCGATGGCTTCTACAACCCGAAAACGAGGGTCGTCAGGGACTATACGAATCACTTTCTGCGAAATGCCGGTATGTGTATTCTGACACCCGGTGGCACGTGTTTTCTCTTCTCTCATCCACACGCAGGTTTGTGCATGTGTGTGCACACACGTGCACTGGATGAGAAAGAAAATTGTGCCGATAAAAGACAAAAACTGATGAGCTGAATGTTTCACTAATTGAAAATCTTAAACTATCAACTCTATACACAGTCACAGAGTGAGGGAAAGGACATTAGTGGTCTGTGACAGCACATGTGCTATCACTGAAAGGCTTAAGGTACTTTTTTAAAAAATATTTTTTATTGAATCAGAGAGGAAAGGAGAGGGAAAGAAAGAAACGTCAGTGATGAGAGAGAATCATTGATTGGCTGCCTCCTACATGCCCCAGACTGGGGATCAAGCCCATAACCTGGGCAAGTCCCCGGCCTGGGAATCGAACAGCCACCTCCCAGTTCACACGTCCAATGCTCAATCAGCCACACCGGCCAGGCTAAGGTACTTATTTTTGCATGGTCCCCTTCAACTAGTATTTAATGGACACCTACTGTATGCTAGACATTATGCTTGGTGTGGGCAGCAAAACATGGAAAAGCTAGACACAAACCCCCTTCCTTCATGGAGTTTACAGTTGGACAGATAGCAGACAATTCCTATAAACAGTTGACTACATCATGGAATAAGCATGACGAAAGGGGAAAACATGGCCCTAGATAGGGGGTGGGGCCGGAGAGGTGGGAATGCTTCTGTGGGAACACAAAGAAGGGGTACCTAATCCAGAATTGGAAGTTTGAAGAGGGTCTCAAGAAGGAAATGACAGCTAAGCTGAGACCCAAAGAATAATTGAGAGCTGATCACAAGGCACAGGGAGAGGTTTTCCAGCCAAAGGGGACATCACAGCTAAAGGCCTAGGTGTGAGTGATATACCATGTGGTCAAAGAGGACTGGTGGCTCCTCGGCCAGGGGCATACCTTGGAGGTTCCAGAACCTCAATTTGGTAAGTGAACACTAGCTGGTCAGACTGAGAAGGACTGACTGACAGTGACCAGACTAGCAGGAAGCTAATACACAGTGTAACCCAAAATAAAATGTACACACACTTTGGATAATTATAAAGGCAGTATTTATTAAAATACATTTGTTTTCCAAAGGTAATGGAAATCATCAGCTGTTAAAGTATGTGTATATTTTTGGGACACCCTGTACAAGTAAGAACATGAGCATTTTCCTTTAACACAGTGATTCCTAACCTTTCTCTTGTCTAGAGTCAGACTCACTAGGAATAACAACTATGGACCTCCTCCTAGAAAAAATGTATAGACATGCACACACACACACAAGCATACATGTGTACACACACACACACACACACACAGACACATACACGTATTTTGTCTGTAATCTTAAGGGGTTGGTAGTCTCTCTAAAGATCCAGATCAAGAAACTCGGCTCTATATTGAGAAAGAAACTGCTAGGTAGACCAGAAGGCCTGTCCTGGTTGATGCGAGCAGCCTCTCCCCATAGGGAAATTTACACAGTGTCCCCTCTACTACACTGTATAAATTAGCTGGGAGCATTTTTATAGAACTAGGGTTCCATAGACATATTTTGGCAACTCTGTGTTGGTATAATCATTCTTCAGTTGTGGTACAGTGCGACTGACTCATTTTCAGGTTTTTAGGTTTGAACTATATCCTAGTCTTATCTCACTGAGGTGACGTCCTGGTCCCAAGGAGATTCACAGTCCAGTGGGGCAGATAGACACAGAAACATACAATCACAATAGAATGAGATATGGGCCCTGGTCAGGGGAAGCCCTGGAGGATGAAAGGGTGCTGAGGAGGGAGAACTAATCACCTGGCTGAGGTGGTGGAGGGTGTCAGTCAGAAAAAAATGGTGCCAGAAGTGATGGGTCTTAAAGAGGAGTAAGGAGTTCATAAATAAGAATGCTGTGGAAGGATATTTCGGGCAGAGGGAACAGCATGTATAAAGACACAGAGTCATGTAAAAATGTGGTGTGGTTGGGGAATCAGAAATTATGTTCCCAGAATCCTGTGGGCAAAAGCTATGCTCAATGATAAACTTTAAAAAGCATTTAGGGGGATGAATAGGCAGAGCACAGGGATTTTTAGGACACTGAAAATACTCTATATACTACAATGATGGGTGCATGCCATTATATATTTGTTCAAACCCATAGAATGTACAACACCAAGAGTGAACCCTAATATAAACTATGGACTTTGGGTAGTTGTGATCTGCCAACATAGGCCCATCAGTTGTAACAAATGTACAGCTCTGGTGAGGGATGTTGGTCATGGGGAGACTGTGCATGTGTGAGGCAGGAGGTATATAGAAAATCTCTGCACCTTCGTCTCAATTTTATTGTGAATCTAAAATTGCTCTAAAAAAATTAAGTCTTAAAAATACATCATGGGAAGGGAAGGCCATTCTTAGGACGTTTGGAGAAGGACAGACATTGATGATTGTCTGGTCAACAAATACTTATTGAACAGTTGCTATGGACCTGGCTTTGTATTCTGCATGAAGGTGATAGCAGCATCATGGCCTCTTCTGTCAGGGAGCAGGAGAAACTGACAGTCAAATGGATCATAACACCAAGTTGCTGCAAGAGAACCTAGCAGGGATACTTAACCCAGGATGCCAGCAGGCTAGGGAGGTTTCCTGGGAAAAGGAAGATCTAATGTGCAACCTAAATAAGAGCAGACAAGTGCAGCAGGGTTGGGAAGAGTGTTAAAGGCAGAGGGAACAGCACATGAAAGGATTAGAGATGGGGGAGAACCCTGCTCATCTAGGGGCACATCTCACCTGGAGGTGAGACAGCAATATGCCAGGAAGAGGAGCAAGGTAGGGAGCCTGAGACGTGGGAAGGGTGAGGGCAGTAGGAAGGATTGTGGGTGTCTTTGCATTTGAAGGGCAGTGGGGAGCAAGGGGAGGTTTCAGGCAGGTAGGAAGTAACTGATTTATCCTTTAGGAAGATTTCTGTGGTTACATATAGAGAAGGGATCAAAGGGGATGAAATCAGAGAGGAGATCCTTCTGGCAAGATGTCAAGAGAGGGACATCTAAAGGACCCCATGCCCCTGGTGGTGGCACAGAGACCTGGGTTTGAGGTCCTGCCCCTCCTTCCCCACCTCGCTCTCAAGCTGCCTGCTGGCTGACCCTGGGCCAATGCCTTCCCTCTTTCTGTAAAATGAGAGCATTGGGGTAATTTCTAGGGTTCTCCCAACTTGAAGAGTCTATGATGGAGGAGAAAGGCAGCCAAGAGGTATTTTGGTCCTGATATTATAGGACAAATCAAGGTTGGAGTGTCCTGAAAAACCTCTAAAAGGAAGTCTCTGTGAGTGGCCACCTAGTCATTACCCTTGACTCACCCTGCCAGGGACTGATTCGGGCTTCTGTCCATCTTCTATTTCCCCCAGGGCCTTTCTCCCCTGCATTCCGGTCTGTCCCCATAAACAGTTCTTCCTCTTGGCATCCTGGAGGCACAGGGGATGCGGGCCCTGCAGGCCTGAGGCGGGTGACTGAAGCCACCCCAGAGTAAACACAGGGGCCTGAAGCACATGCCACCTGGATGGGGCACCAAGAAGGGTTGCTTGCCTGTGGAGCCTCTCGGAACTGCCTCAGCTTCTTCCCCAGGCAGAGAAGCTGGTTTTAGGCCTGACTGGAAAGCCCGGGACTGCTAAGCTGGAAACTGCAAGCACGCCTGACCAGTCTGGGTTTGCTAGGTCTGGGTTCTCAAGAATGCCTTTCTTATTGGGGAAGATGGTTCCTGCTTGCTGGATTGCTGAGAGGATTTAAATCCATCCCTCCACTCATCAAAGCGTCTGTGAGTGCCTACAATGTGCCAGACTTTGGCGATCGTGCAGGCAAGAATTCTCTGGGACTGGAACTCTCAAACCTTTAGACCCTGGCTGGCAGTGGGGAAAGATTTATATCATGGCCCAGTACACACACAAACACATGCACACATATGTATGTATTCTTTCTACATGTGATATACTATTATATTTTCTATTTTTTTTTAAAGTGCTGGTTGCTATCTGCAAAATTGATTTCACAGCCCCCTAAGGGCCAGGGCCAGCCATTGATAGGCCATTGTTCTAGGCAGCCTTCCCTAACCAATCTGTCCCTCCCTCCCTCTCCCCCTCCACCTTTCTGTCTGGGTTAAGTGTGTCTTCTTTGTGCCCCACAAGCCTCACTAATGGCACTTAGTCTGTGACAGAAGTAGCTTTATTTGCCAATCTTCCCACTTGAGTGGGAGCTTCATGAGGGCAGGGATTATATGACTATGTCTGATTCATCACTGGGTCCCTGGCACCTCACACAGGTCCCATGACTCAGAGCTGATTATGAAAGCAGGCAGGCGGGCAGAGGACCTGCCCACAAGTCCCTCATATTTTTCAACAAATTATATAAAATTCAGCCCCTGGCACATAATAAGCAACGCATTATTTTGAGTAATAAAAACAACCCATTATCGTCATGTGCCATTTAACAATAGGGAATACATTCCGAGAAATGCATTGTTAGGTAATTTCATCGTTGTGCCAACATTGCAGAGTGCACTTAACGTATACCTAGATGGTCTAGCCCACCACACACCTACGCTGTAGAGTATAACCTATTGCTCCCAGGCTACAAGCCTGTACAGCATGTTACTGTACAAAACAATGCAGATTGAATCAGTCACGGGAGAAAATAATGCAATCAAGAGACATGGTACACATGAGGTGTATGAGTACATTCTAAAATAATGATAAAAAGTACAGTAAATACATAAGCCAGTAACACAGTCATTATTATCATTATCAAGAATTACATACCATATATAATTGCTTCTGCTATACTTTTATACAATTAGCACAGTGGGTTTGTTTCCACCAGCATTACCACAAACACATGAGCAATGTGTTGAGTGGTGACCTTTTACACGGGCGATGATGTCACTAAATGATGGGAATTTTTCAGCCCCATTATAATCTTACTAGAGGCCCGATGCATGAAATTCGTGCAAGGGGCTCAGGCCTCGCAGCCCCGTGGCCCTGCCCACTGGTTGTTCTGCTGTCCGGTCTAATTAGCATATTAGCTCTTTATTATATAGGATAGGACCACCGTCCATGGTTGACCGAAACATTGTTATACAGAACATGACTGTATATTTCTCTGCACGTCAAAAAGCTTGAAAGCTTAAGCATCAGAGTTCTCAAACCAGCGGCTCTCATCCACAGCTCAGGGAAATGAAGCAGGGAAAGGAATGGTCCTTGTGGGGGATCCTTGCGTGGCCTTTGCTAAGCACCTTACCTGCTTATCTCTGCTTTTTTTTCTACCATCCCAGTGGGTCCTTTGCACTGGACACCTGGTCTCAGCTAGGTTAATAACCTGCTCCTCGTCACATGGCTGGTGACAGTCAGAGTCAAACCCAGCTTGGTCCCAACTCTGTTCTTACCATTCTCCTTGTCAGCTGTGTTCTATAGTTTATTTTTTCCTCAGCTACCTCCGCTCCTAGACGTGACTCATTCACAGTTGTTCCTTCACCAAACACAGATCCTGGCACCTGGTGGGACCACAGCAATGTTCCTAAATGAATGCAATGGGCCATTTTAGAGTCGTAAGATAAAAACAGTTCCCAAACCGGAAGGCTACCTTATTTTATAAAGGGTCCTTTACACGCTGCAGGCCAATAAGGAAGAGCTTAGGGTATTTGGGATAATTACCTTTAATATGGTGGGAAATTGAGAGATGGACTCTGCCCCTTTCCTTTTCCCCCCCACCCCCACCCTCCACCATCACCTTTATTCCTTCCGGAAAGGCTAAGCCAGAGCTGTTGGCAGCTTGCACATACATCTCTTCGTGTAGCTGTTGCTTGCCTCAATGCTACTAGCAGAAATCACTTACAGAATAACTGCACCACTAATCCTTACTCCCTCCCCGCAATTAATGACACCCCAGGCGAGTGTCTCAGCTGAAAGGCACATTATTAATATTCAAAGGAAAAAACCCTCATAACCATTTTAACATATACAACTAACAATGAACTAAATTTGCTTTGTGGAAGACAGAGAGTGAGCATCCCAAATTAGTTTATGTAAAAGCTGAAATTCTTTCCCGAAAGGTCTCAGTACCAGCCTCAAAGAATATCCTGATCATCAGAAATGCCGTGAAGATTCCCGCCAACATTATCCCCTTTGTTGTCTGAAATGTCGAATCAAGCACATCTGGCAAATGTCCTAGAGCTCACAAATCTTTCAAACAGCGTGTAATTCGATGGTTAAAGAGATAACGCCACCGCTTAATCTTAATCGTGCTGCTCTTCAAAATAGCACCAACTTTCCTTCAATCAGAAACAATGGATTTGGCTTCTTAAAAATATCACATGCGAGTGATTATTTGCAGAGAGGGCCCCTCTGCGCTTGAACCTGTGGGCTCCAGACAGAATTTAAAATCAAATCGCAAGCCTCCTTTGAATGTGTGCTCAGTTAAATGGACAATGCGAAGAAAGGGTGTGAATTGGGGTCCCAAGAGTGACCCCCATGGCCTGTGGGATTTACTGTCTTTGGGAGGTAACTCCAGCTTCACCAGGTGAGGACAGACGGAGGAGGAGGATGAAGATCATGATGTGGTGAGAGTCGACACTGAGCATTTGCCATGCACAGGACACTCACTGAGGGGGAGGGGAATATTGGCATGATCCCTGTCTGACCAAGGAGGAAACGGGCTCCGTGGGGTTAAAGAATTTCCACAGGAAATTTGGCAGGAAGTGGGATCCCCACTCAGGCTCCCGTGCTCCGAGAGGTTTTCCTCTTTCCACTTGGCCAGGCTAGCTCCAGGATCGCCTGCCTACAGAGGCAGGGCATGGTGCTCCCAGTGGCGTCTCTCTGCTCCCCACCCAGCCGGAGGGAAGCTGCAGAGTGAACCCCCAGAAATGAAAGAGCACGTGGTCCTCTGAAGTTTCTCTGAGATTATTTAAACAGTTGAAAACCAGAAACATCCGAAATGCCCAACAGGAGGGAACTGATTGAATAATAGATAGTTTGTTCTTAGCATCAAATGCAATGCAGCCATTAGCATGGGAGTGAAGACATGAATCTACTGATACTCAAAGGCACCATAGTTTATGGCCGGTGACAAAGCAGGGCAGTTTAACCGCCAGCATTACTGAGTACTTACTATGTCCCAGGCCCTGGCTTGAGCACTTCCCATATTGTATTTTATTTTGTCTCTCCTAGTCCTCACAGCAATACTGTGAAATAGTGAGTGGTCTTGATTACAGCGTTTCCACTGTCCAGACGACAAAATGGAGGTGGGGTGAAATGCGTCGCCCAGGGTCACACAGGTTATAGGCGGCAGAGCTGGACTTGGAACCCAGGTCCAGTTGACTCAAAGCTGAAGATGACGTTTAGCTGGTTCTGAATGAGAAGCTGGAGTTTACTAATGAAAGAAAGACCAGAGCGAGCACCTTCCTTACAGCCCAGACATACAACAAGAGCCCAGGACTGTAAGATTGCCTCAGGGCACTCTTTCTCTCTAGAGTTCTCTGCCTACTTTATTGCCCAAACTGACCCAAGAAAAAGGTCTCTCCATGCCACCGACAAACCCAGACTCCTTTCATCTTGAAGCCACTGCCTTCACCTGGTAGGTGAGACACTGGAGACCCAGAGAGGACAAAACACCTGCCTGAGCTTACACAGCCTGCCTGCGGGACAGCCGGGCTGGGCCCCGCTTTCCCACTGCCAGCCAGGCCTCCTCTGCAAACCTGTCTGTCTCTGGGCTTCCCTGGTGGGTTCCGGAAAAAAGGCCCAGCGAGTCTCCCGCACAGCCCCTCCCGCTGTCCTCTCTCAGCAAGACAAAAGGCAATTTACCTAAATGTATAATCACCTGGAGGCTGGCAGGCTGGAGCGTCCCTGCCTTATCTGTGGTATTGTTAGCAGCGCCATAATGAAGGCTTTGTGAGGGATAATATCCCACTTGTAACTGCCAAGTAAAATGCCCGCACAGATCACACCTCCCGCCAGCACACTTGGGCATCGGAGACAAGCACAGGGGGTACAAAGGAAGAGGATGAGCACCTCCACAGTGCCAGGGACTCCATCCCTTCCCAGTCCTCTCAGGAATCTATCACTATCCCTCAAACTCAGGGGAAACTGAGGATCGGAAAGTAAGTTATTTACTGATGGGCGGGCGCAGCTACTGAAAGGAGGAATTGGCATTTGAACCAAGTCTCTCTGACACCAGAGGCCACGCTCTGAACCAACAAGGTGTGCTGTGGCCTTTTCTGGGTCATGAACCTCTTTGAGAATCCAGGCAGAGCTATGGCCCTCCCCAGAGAAGTGCACTTGACCCCCGGGAGAGAATTTTGCCCACAGAGGGTGGCATCAGCCTGTCCAGGATCTTTGCTCCAGGAATAACTGCCCGCCCCCACTTGCTGCTTCTCTCTGCCTGACCTGTGGGAATTGCCCCTTGCCCTCCTGGAAATTCCCCTTCCAGCCTATGCCCATCGGATTCTGGTAACAGCCCGTGCCCCGCCCCCTACGGCAGCTTCCTAGAGGCATCCAGAGGACACAGCTTCCCCTTCTGTGGCTGGAGTCAACCCAGGCCAGCACTGCAGTGGTGTTTTGTCTCCTTTCACAGAAGTGAATGCCAGGCCAGAGCGCAGGGGCAGAAGTCACACCTCTCTTCCTCAGCCTCCTCAGCCAAAGCTCTGGGAGTCAAGGCAATTGGCTGAGAGCCCTGCTAGACCTCGGGGCAGGAGAGGCAAGCGTGGTCAGGGGCCGGCTTTAGAGACAGCCAGATCTGCCACCAGATCCCAGCTCTGCCATTTGCCAGCTGTGTGACCTTGAGCGAGTCTCTTAACTTCTCTGAGCCTCAGTTTCCTCATCTGAAAAATGGGGGTGGAACTAGGACCTTCCTAGTTGTGGTGAGCACCATTGAGATGATGCAGGGGGCACAGGGAGAGCTGTGCCTGGTCCATGAGGAGCTTAATGCACACCAGCGATCACAGTTGCCATCATTTACACCTGGTGTGGGGGTGCTGGTTGAGAAGGGGCTTCCTGAACTCCGTGCTCCAAAGGGAGGAACCAGTGTCACCTTGACAAACTGCCCTCTGACCTCCACCCACCTGCTTTTGATTCAAAGACTGGACTGGAGGCCTGGAGGCCACTCTCTCTCCAACCCTCAGCATTGTTCTGGATCTCCCCAGACACAGACCTTCACTAAGCCCCCATGTCTCACTGCCCCAGCCTTAATTCAGCCCGCAGCTTCTGCCAGCAGGAAGACAGAGGTCCCAACAGCCAGGCCTCTGCCCTTCGGGCCATCATCCACACCCAGCTGGAAAGCCGGGGCAGAAGGAAGCAGAGGTCAGAGTCAGGCCAAGTGAGTGACCTTGGCCTCGGCACGTTGCTCCCAGAGCTGCCTGTGTGCAGTGGCATCATGAGTGTGTTTAGGGCCTGCAAACTCAGTTATGAGTGCTTGAAAAATAACAGTGGCAACTGGGGAAGCAAGCAGAATAGCAACAGCGGTGCTGATGTTGGTGACTTGATCTCTTCCCCCACCCCTCACCCCTGCCTCCCCCGCTCAGCACACACTCGCTCTGGAGTGAGTGCGGGGAGACATGGTTCCATTGGTCTTGGGCCCACTATGCCTCCTGTCACGTGAGCACCTTGCCACACTCAAGATGACTCTAGTATTTGAGGATATGTATGTTTTACCAACATGGTCTGCATCTGGACCTCAATCGCAGAAATAACTGTTCCAACAATGTCAGAATATTGACTGCAGATTCAATGAGATGACTGCACACTTCCTAAGAGACTCCCAAGGGTCGTCATGACGATGCACACTTTTCCCTTTACCCACCAACTAAAGGACCTAAACTCTCGTCTGGGACAACCGGAGCTGTGCCTGTGAGGGAGGTGTTTGTGAGGATTGCATGAGGTCAGACCTGCCGAGTGCAGGGCATGGCACCTGGACATGGAAGTGCTTCCTACTACCTGGTAGCCATAGTCCTTGACCAGACGCAGCCCTCCCCAGCCATAGCCCTAATCCAGGCCTGGGCCTGACCTTGGAGGCCACACCCCAATCATTTCAGCATTTTTAAACCAAACATATCCACACTACCACATTCAATGCGATTTTTTGCTTTCACACTTCGAAAGGATTTTTTAAACTTTGCTTGGTAAATTGTGTGACCACCAGACTTTAACAACCGGCTGCAATTTCTGAAGAGCCATGTGCACACTGGAGAATTCTTGAAAAACGAGGAAACCAAGCCTCCAAATTGGTTTCAAGTGTAATAAAATTGTTTTGATTTCTAACTTTAATAATTAATTAAGTCTGAATGCATTAATTATAACATTTAGTAAGTTCAGCTTTACAGATTCCCTTTTTATTTTAGAGCCAATCATTTTCCAAGCCTCTTATATTTTCCCAGGCCTTGAAAAACTTGTGGGCGCTGCACCCTGCACCTCTGGTTCCCAGTGGGCGAAGCAGCCGGGGCTAATCCACCTTTTACCCACCACACCCAGACGATGCTCCTTTGCAGGGGAAAGCAAGAGCAGTCCTAAGAGCCCCCCTGCCCCCAGCTTTTTTTGGGCAGGCTGTGCCCAGACAACAAACCCAGTCAATATTGGTGTTGCTGTGGTCTTGGCCTCTGGCCACCACCACTGCCATCAAAGTTCAAAGCTTCTTTCTTGTCAGGAGTTGTGACAAGGGTGTGGCCACCCTCACTTCAGGCCTTGGTCCCCGCTCAGGGCCTGACCTCGCCCCACCAGCTCACCTAGCCCTGCATTTGCACAGAGGGTGTGGCTGGGCTTTTGGGACGGGCACCTGTCCACAGGCCAGGGCGCTGGATTTGTGTACCTCCCATGCTGGCTTAGAGCCACGGTTTACACAGAGGTCTTGACCCCAGGACAGGAGTGCAACCCCCAAGCCAGAGCCTCCTTCCCCAGAGCCTGTCCCGCCTGGCAGTTTGGATGAGCACTGAGCCATCTCTGAGGGTTGGATGTGCCTCCTCCCTCGGCCTCTGATCACACACACACTCAGACTTCAGGCACTCACACACTGCCCTGGCCAGCCACACGTCGCGTGTCACACACGCTGACCATTCCCATGCGCGCACTTTCTCCGCTTCACCTCAGAACCACCACTTGCACACTCACAGGACACACCTATTCGCACTTGCACACACACCACCCTTAGGTTCTCACACGCGTTCACCCATTTGGAAACATGCCCGTTTGTGCCCATGCACAGACTCACTGAGTGTGAATTGTGCGCCAGCACACTTTCTGTCCTGGTGGAATGA
This sequence comes from Myotis davidii, assembly GCF_000327345.1. Taxonomy (NCBI): domain Eukaryota; kingdom Metazoa; phylum Chordata; class Mammalia; order Chiroptera; family Vespertilionidae; genus Myotis; species Myotis davidii. The sequence goes on from NW_006298351.1 coordinate 2,574,170, forward strand.
GGTGGGTGAATTGATTCACCCTCTAAGCCTCAGTTTCCTCATCTTAAATGGGGACAGCCCCATCTCACTCGCTGATGAGAGGACAGACATGACCCTCTGCCCACAGAGCTGGGCACCTTCTAGGAGCTTGGCCGGAGTGAGTCCCGCCCTTCCCCCAAAGCTAGACGCCTTGTTTCATGTAGGTGTCCTCCCTTTCCCGCCCCACCCCACACCCCCAGGGTGGTAGCTGCATGGCCCTGGTGACCGCAGGTGTGCTTGGCTCAAAGGTGTGCCAAGAGGTAGCAGAATCAGCTTGTGGGTCCCAGGCACTTGAATCTGCCCGTTTGCCCTCTCTGGGCTTGCCTGCCCCGGCCTGCCCACCTCGCTTTGAACAAAAACCATTAGCTGAGCTGCCGCTCTTCATCGTTAGGATGATGATCCTTGTGGAAAGGCCTCCTCCTTCCCCACAGGGAACCAGAAGTCCCAGGGGTGCTCTGAGGAGTCCCTCAAGATCTCGCCCTTGAAGGCATCCAGTGTGGGAATCAAAGACCCGTCAAAGTGATGACCCTAGCTCCCACTTCCTGAGTGCCCCCCTCGTGCTATTCATCCTGACTAGTCCTCACCCTGCCCTCTGCGGGAGGGCTGGTTAAAGCCACTGTAGAGACAGGAAGCCCGGCTCAGTGAGGGGAGGGATTTGTCCCAGGTCGTCAAGAAAGTTGGCGACAGGGCTCGGTAGGACCCAGAACTCCCAGGCCGTGCTGTGCTGTCACGTGGGCCCTGACATCCACGTTGCAGAGACAACTTTTGCCTTTCCTTCTGGTCTGGAGCATTTTCTGTACACCAAGCACTGTGCTGGGCACTTTTGAGGAACGATCTCACTTGCTCCTCACAAGAAACCTTCCAGGCAGGCTCCTTCAGAGATGGGGAAGAGACCCAGAGAGGTGCTCCGAGCTCATGCCCCACGCCTGGGCTCTTATCCATCATGCCACACCGCCTCCCTGCCAACCAGCTAGGGGCTGATATTGCCTTGCATCCGTTGTGAGACTTTCAGACTCTCTCCTCCCGCACTGGCCCGCTGACCTGCAGACTGCACTAATGGCACCTGGGTGACCTGGGCCCCACGCAGGGGCCTGTGCAGGCCTGCCCCTCCCACCCTCCCTGTGAGGCAGGCCCCGGGCCCGTCAGGGCTTTGAGCTTTCTGAGTGTGGTTGGCGCCCAGGTATGAGCCCAGACAACCCATCCTCCTGGTGCGGTTGGGCTGCTCAATCCGTGGCCTCAAGTCAAAAAAGGAAACAGCAGCTGGCGGCCCTGGCATGTGCTCTGCCCTCAGAAGCTCCATTTGCTGAGGGAGGGGAAGAAATTCTACCCCATTTGTCCAAATCCCACAGGGTAATAACCCTATTACTTTTATGTCCCCAGATGTACATTACTTTATCCATTCATTCATCATATGTTAATTGGATACATTTTAAGTACGGGACCTGTGCTGGGGCCTGAGGACCTGAAGTGAATCAGGTGTGGCTGCCCCGGGCTGGTGGCGGTGGCTGTGATTGGGTCAGGGAGGGTGACATCCAAGCAGAGCCCACGGGGGCGGAGAACAGCCAGGAGGGCAGGGCCCCAGCCACACACATTCATGAGGGTGCTTCAGTTTGGATTGTGACAGGACTAAAAGAAAATCCTGTTGATCAGGCAACTCTACATTCACACCCCCTTTCCTGGTCACACAGCCTCCAGTGCACTGTGGATTTATACTTTGAAAGAAATACTGAAATAACACTCATATATTACATTTGGTTGCTTAGGTTAAAAGCATTAATTTGCACATGTGTAAAACATCCCACAAGTGTTACACTCTCGCTTAGGTCTTTCTTTACTTACATGTACACTAAGGCCCAGAAAAGGGAGGCCTTGCACCCGAACCAGGTCCTGAAAGGAAGGGTGTTCCCCAGTGAGGAACAGCATGTACAAAGGCACAGAGGCGCTAGTGAGCATGTACCCAGGGGGACTGCAGGTCCTTAGGGCGGCTGCATTTCACAGTGAGAGGCAAGTGGGGGAGGGCGGCAGGCTCGGAAGCAGGAAGATCTGGAGGACCTTGAAGTCCAGGCAAAGGAGCGGAGAGCCTTTTCAGGGAAGGCTTCTCAGAGGGGAGCCCGTGGTCAAGTCTGGGGTCTCTCTTGCAGCAGGTTCCTTTTCTTCTCCATAAGAAGCCCAATTCTCCCAATGACTGGTGAGGTCCATTGGGTGGGAGGTAGGAGCTGGGAATATGCAGGTAGCAGCAAGGTCACTTCTAAAGCTGCAGAAGGAGATAGAGAAATAGTTCTGACCCAAAGCAGTCAGATCCAAACTTGAAGAATGCCTGAGTCAAGCCTAGGACAAGAGCGATAATGTGCCGTTTGCATCACATCATATCAAGGCTCCACACTGTCCATAGGGCTGGTCACTGCTGGTGTTGACCGTGACCACCTGGCTGAGGTGTGCTTGTCAGGTTTCTCCACTGTAATTTTTTTGCTCCCTTTCTAGATTGTCCTCTTTGGGAGGAAGTCACTATGCAGCCCACACTTAAGAAGTGGGGTTATGTTCCATCTCCTTGAAGGCAGCATATTCCCATAAGTTACTTGGACTTCTTCCATAGGAGATTTGCCTAGTCTCCGATTTTATGCATTGTTATCAACATCTTTATGCTGGGTCTTTTTACTGTTTAGAGGTTCAACCACCCTATTGGCATTTTGAGGAACCTACAAATATTTTATTTCAATTACTAAAAATGCATGAAATTACCAAGGCATTAAATTGGAGGGTAGGAAAAAAGCCAATAATTATTTTTATTTTTTCCTATTGTCGAAACACTTTAATGAGAGACTTGGAAATACAAAAAATAGAAGAACCTTTCTAGTCCCACTGCTCAGAGCTGACTTTTATTCGCATCAGCTTATTATTTTTAATTTTTCTCCTGTGCACAGTTTTTACTAGTACACAGGTTATACTATGTAATTCTGTGTCTTACCTCTTCCCACCTTTCTTTTTCACTTATCATATAAAAAAAATTTCTCCTATGTTGCAATACAGACTTCATAGCCAATTATTTTCAATTGCTGCTAAATATCCCCTCAGGTGACTCAGTGTCCCCCTCCTCCACCCCGCTCCCCAGTTTAACTCAATGCCTAGCACATAGTTAGTGTTTGGAAATAATTTGTTAAATGAATGAATATATAACAAAGTAATCACTCGGCTCTTTTTAGAAATGTAGCTTATTTCAGTTTTCTTGATTCTAAATAGATTAGTCCCTCAGGATAGCATCCCATAGTGGAATTACTGGGCCAACAGGGGCGGGGGGGGGGCCGCAAAACTTTTCAAAATAAATGCACTGAACCAGAAATCTCCCTCCTCCTCCCTCTGAACCACCAGCAATTGTACCAAGGGTAATAATTTACAATTGATTAAAGAGTTTGTGGGGTGTTTTCCCCCATCATTTTCCCCCTCTTCTCCCCCCTCCTGCCCAAAAGGGGAGAAATTATCTGAGAAGGTGAAGATGTTCTCAGACAATCATATTAACATATTCCAACAATTGCAATTTGCAAAATAGTAATCACAACTCCCGCGATCTGGGAGGCGCTAATCAAAGCGGCAGGTTTAATTCCATTTTAAATATTGATGAAATGTGCTTGGGATGCCTCACCCTGGCGTGGCAGGGCCTGGAGCCTCTGCGGGCCAGGGAGGTGGAGGGAGGGTTGGTGAGCAGCTGCCGGGAGGGGAGGCATCTGTGATTCAAATTGGTGGCTGTGCAGCCAGGTAGAGAGTGAAAGGGGTAGTGAAGAGGGCTGTTAAGTCCATTGCTGTCAATTTGTAACGATCAGGGAGGGGCCGAGGACTGGTTCCGCACAATACTCCCGGTTTGTCTGGTTTCAGGGGTTACCACTGAAGAGGTTGCAGCTGCACTGATTCGAATAGCCTGGAGACTTCAGAACTGTAATTACCAACCGGGCTGCTCCGTGTGGTGGCAAAAGTGGGCTTCACCAGCGCTTAACTCCTTGTGTGCCGCCACTCTCCCCTCCACCCCCACCCCCACCCCGCGGTTGGCAGCCACACTCAGATTCCCAGGCAGCCTCCCCAGGGGAAACCGAGGCCCACTAGCTGCTTAGGGCAGTCTTCCAAGCATGCTGGACAGCCAGCCTTTTTCCTTAGCCCACCTATGAAGAAATAGTGGGGGTGGGGGTGGAGGCAGCCTCACCCTCCAGCACCATCACTTCTGCCTTGGAGTGGGAAGTCAGGCTTTGGGGTCTGATGAGCCTTGGTTTGAATTCCAGTGGATACAGACCTGGGACAAGGCTCATCCCCTCTATAAAATGGGGGGGGGGCATCTCCCCTGCCCTATTGGGCGATCACAGAATCAATGAGATCTGGTGTTTGTAAAGCACAAAGCACACAGAAGGCTGTCAGTATGCCTCCTTCTCCCTGATCTTGGACATGGTGCTTCCACAGCAGAGGACGGTGGGCAGGGGGATCTGATTCGGAGGGCAGGATTTTTGTTTTAGCTCTCGGGGAGTCCCCTGGTTCTCCAGCTACCGCCATTTGTCACTCAAGGAGGATAGGTGGTCCTATCCTCCCTTCTCTTAGGCAAGAGCTGTAGCCCTGACAACTGCTTGAGGGCAGAGGTTTGGGTAGTTCTTTGTCCCCAGGGCCAGGCGCAGGGGGAACTAGGGATGAGGGAGGGACAGCAGGCAGACAGCATGGTGCTACCAGGGCTTAATTGGGAGTCTGGTGAGTGAAGCATGTGTACGATTCGATGACACTTCTCATGGACTATAACCCAGAGAAGTTGTCCCACATGTCCATGAAGGGATGAACATTTATCCCAACATTATTCCTGGTAACGGAAGCTGGGGGCAACTTGCATGTCCAACACTGGGAGGATGGATAGTAAAACATGATGGAAGCCCACTGTGAAATATTAGGCAGAAGTTTTAAAAAAAATAAAAAGCAGCCATGCAATGGAAGAATTAAGAAAGATCACCAAGAGCAAAGATGTGTCATTAGGGACAAAGGCTAGGATCACCCACCCCTCACATTCCCAATTACTATGTACAGAAGCAAAAGATGGACAGTGAAGAAGACTGACAGGAAAAAAAGGATTCATTTGAAATACAGTATTGCAGGGGAGCGCTGGGGATCAGCGGGTCCTAAGGCGAATTAAGCCTAAAACATCACTGGAGGCAAAAATGACCAACCTGAAGCTGTCCTATGTCAGGCACATCGTGAGCAGGCAGGGTTCTTTGGAAAAGACAGTAATGCTGAGAAACATAGAAGGCAGCAGGAAAAGAGGAAGACCAAATACGAGATGGATTGGCTCCATGAAAGAAGCCACGGGCGTGAGTCTACAGGAGCTGAGCAGGGCTACTGAGGACGACGCTGTGGCCCTCACTCATTCACAGGGTCGCCAGGAGTCAGAGCCGACTCAGCAGCATAAACACAAGAAGCAACAAACTAGATGTATGTGTAGCTACAAGAATAGATCTTGAAAATGTACCGCTGAGTGAAAAAACTAAGACAATGAAATTCATAGCACAATGCCACTTGTGTAAATTAAAACCACATACGCACACAAAACCACCGTACATACTTTACAGAGCTGCATGCATGTTTAAGGGTACATATCCCAACATTCAAGTCTCTGTCGCGGTTGGGGAGGGGCTAGGTCTGGTTGGGGGTGGGGGGATAAGGGGAAAAATAAAAATCAAGTCCGTCTGCAGAGGGGCCTGGAATAGAGAGATGACGGTGGTCGACTGTGGGCTGAAGAGTGTGTTCCGCTCAGCGCTCTCTCAGTTTTAGAAAACAGGTCAGGCCTTGTAGTCAAACAGCCCGAGGTGGAAGTTTGGGCTTTCCACACACTAACGCCGGCTGTGGACAGGTGGCTCGACTTTTCTGAGCCTGTTTGTCCATCTGCAGAACAGTGGGATCGCTGTGGTCATTTGGTCACAGGGATTAAGTTAAGGGAGATAAACATACATTGGGCCTCCACGCACATCAGATGCTCTCCATTCCCCACTGAAAGGATCTGATTAAACAGAGGGTGTCAGCCCCCTGGGAACCACAGGTACTTGGAAGGGTCCAGAACGGAAACTAAGATCCGAAGGCTCTGACTCCCAGTACTGCCAGCAGGGCCAGGACCATCCTGGGGGTGCTCTTTATGGATGTCAAACTGGGCAGATGCCAGAGCGAGCTGCCCTGTGAGTACCTGGTAGGCCGCCCAGCCTGGAGTGGCCAGTGTCACTCCTACCTCCATCAGCATCCACCAGCTATAACCCTTTTGTGTTCAATTCCCCCAAGACCAGGCACTCACAGGCAACTGAAGGATCCATTGTTAGTGAAAGGTCTGTTCCTTCCCAGCACAGAGCTGGCTAAAGAGACTGGCCACCAAGGCCACCCCGGGGTGCTGGGTGGAATTCACCCACATCCCAAGACCCCACCTGGGGGTCTCCCGGGGTAGATAAGGCCCCGTGAGCCCCAGCGATGACCAGTTCTTCTTCTTCCCTTGCAGATGACGATGAGCATGAGTGGATTATCCGGACGTGTCGGAAGGGCTGGGACGAGTTTGTCGGTCACAGGCCCACGCTGTGAGCTCTGTAGCCACCTCGGCCAGAGGTTTCCCTCTGCTCTACTGGCATCGGCTGGCCCTGGTGGCAGACTATAGTTCAAGAACCTGAACTTGACTCTGGAATAAAGGCAATTTGCACTTCCGCGTATTTCCTATGCACATGGGAGTTTGAGAACCATCACCTTACAATAATAGATACATGTAATTGAAAGAGCAGCTAATGTGGTGTGTGTGTATTATCTCTGCTCCTCACAACCGCCTTTAAGAGAGGGAATCTGAGGTTCAGAGAGATTGAGTGACTTATTCCAGGTCACACAGCATTTGAATCCAAGTCCTTCTGAAGACAAAGTCCAGAATCTTTTTACTATACTGAGTTGCCTGACTTACCAGTCTTGGTCTCACAGGGCAATAGAACAGGATGACTGTGCCCAGACTCTCAGCTGGTACCTTTGGGTAGGCCCAGGAATGATTACCCAAAGGCTGCCTCTCCCTCTGGCAGCTGCTCCATTTGAACCTCATGCCGAAGCCCAGAATCAGTGTGGTGCTATAGCACAAATGCAGCTTTGGCATCATACACACCTATATTTAAATCCCAGCTCAACCATAGGTATCATGTAATTTGGGGCCAGTTACTTCACTTCTCTGAGCCTGTGTCATCATCTGTAAAATGGGTATAATGATGCTAAAAACAATAGGGTAGCTGTGTGGACTGAACGAGATAATCCAAGGAGCTGTCACTTAGCAGGTGTTCAATGCGTGCTTGCTTTAAGGAACAATTTGTTAGCTGTGCACAGGGTAATTATTCCTCAAAATCACCCCCCAAGAGACCACATGCCAGCTGACAGCCAGAAGAGGAAGCAGGGACATGTTCTAGGGCCACAAGCATCCTGGATCTTTGTATAACTGTCCATCCTTAGGGGCAGCTGGATCTTGCAGGTTCTGTGCCTTGTCCCATGGCTCACCAGGAGCTGCCCAAGAGGGAGTCAGGCCTGGGAGGACTCGGTGGAGCCAGGAAACTGACCCTCAAACTAGGAAGCCAGAGGTGGCGTGCTGGGGCAGAGTCAGGAGTCAGAGGGCAGCCTGGGCCCACTCAGCTACAGCACGGAGAGGTCTTGGGAGGTCACCTCTCTCCTCTGGTGCAACAACACCTCAGTAGAGTGATAGGGTGGAGCTCTACTGGGGAGTTCCAAACTGGGTTTTGAAAACAGAAATTATATCCATTCACGCAAACACACACACAAAACTAAACTATTTCCAAAGATATATATCTAAGTCAACATTTGACAAATAGGTTGGAGGAGTGGGAAGAGGCAGAGATAGGGTCAGGGATGGGAGGTGCAACAACTAATAAAATAAAGGGGGGGCCTGCAGGGGGCGATGGCCTTGTACACCCTGAGCTGAGGTTTACAGGCAACTGCGCAGGGCCATGGCGCCCGGCATGTGGGAGGGTGCTGGGGAACCCTCCGCACCAGGCAGGCCACGCCTCTCCTCTCCCGCAGAGCTTTGGCTTGAATAAACTGTTCTGCTGCTAATAATAATAATAATAATAGTAATAATAATAGTGATGGCAGCCAGCAGAAAGGTACTTTCTCACTCCCAGATTACAGATTACGTGGTGGCTTTGGAACCCAGAGAGGCTAGCATGAGACCCGGACTTGTGCCCAAGTTCAAGCCCTAGCTCCCTTCACATCAATGTATCAAATTCTCCCCCATCTTCCAAACAGGTTCCTCTGTGCCTCCCTCCCTGGCCCCCCAACACCTCCTCTTTTGCAGCTATTCTGTGAACTCCTCAGCCAATTAGATTCCCTTGGCTCTCACACCATGTTGGTGGGATCCGTCTGTTCCCAGCATTTGCCAGATGGAGAGTTCCTCCAGGGCAAAGTCGGCTCAGATTCTCAGGGTCCCATGAGCGAGCAGGCACAGGAGTGGGACAGAGGGCAGCAGCCAGATCTACAAAGCTCATTAGAGAAGAAACCACCGTCACGCCTTTATGACACTCAGTTTACTAACTGGGAAACGGGACCCATTTTCCAGGAAGGGGACTGCACAGAGGTCCAGGGGCCTGAGCCTTGAAGAGAGCAGGAAAGAAATGGAATCCCATCGCGTTCTGGATTTAAGTGCCAGCACTTCTACTTGCATTAACTTTATTACACAAATAAGACATTTACAAAGCACAACATGAAAGGTATGTAACAAAACAAACATTGGTTTTACAAAAAAGTGCTTACAATATTTTTCCATGTATGTGTGTGTGTGTTTTCCCCTTTTGTATTTAAATAAATAGTCTCGATGGCCTGTACATTCCCAGGCTGCTCTAACAGGCTAGTGGAGACATGTCTGAACTGCAACATGCTACGACCACGTGATCCACGCAAGGAACAGACCCTGGGGGAGCCCCAAGGCAGAGTGGGTACTGGGTGACCCTGGGTCGGGTGCAACTGGCCATCGACTACATGGTTCTTCTTGGGGCCTCAGGAGCAAAAATCAAAGTTCCCCAAGACCAGGGATCAGGCCCACACCACTCCTGTTAGTGTCAGCCCCCAGAACAGGGCCAGGTATACGTTATTCACCGGATGAGTTCTGAACTGAGCGGTGCTGACTGCATTCCTAGTGGTGCCTTCTCTTTGCCCTGAGCCAGCTGGAACCATCTTCAGAAGGGAAAGGAAGGAGGTCCCCTTCTCGGGCTGCACCCAGGCCTCGCCTTTCTCCAGATCCCAGAGCAAGGATGACATATTGTGTAGGCTTTCATGGTAAGTGCCAACTTCAAACATCTGAATTCTGAAACCGTTTCCAGACTCAGTAACGCAGGATACTGTAATTGACTAGCAATGTCTGCCCTGGGTAAAAGCAGGGACAGTCGATGCGTATGTGCCAGGGGCTTGCTTTCCCCGTCCTACAGTCTCCTTCCAAAGGCAACATACCAGGTTCACCAGAGCCGGAAGGAGGACTTGGACTAAGCCAGGCTTGCTAGCAGCCTCTAGGGGAAATGCATCAGGACACCAAGTACTTGTAAAATCACAGGATAAACTTGGGACAAATGGGTGTCCCCCTGAAAACATAAATTATGGTCTTGTGTAGCCCAAGCCCTTTTGTTTGGGGTTGAAGAGTTGCAGCAGGACAGGGTGGGTGTGCACACAGCTGTGTCTGGCCTCTGTTCTCAGGAGCGGGTGGGGGAGCCCAGAGGGGCCAGCTGGAATCTTGGGCTTGGCACGCTCACCTAGGCATAGGGCACCCTCTCGCTATTCAGATATGGGCCCAGAGTTAACATTCTGACTGCCATTTCCCTGGGCTCTGTTCCCCAGCCCTCCATGAGAGGTCTCCCCAAAAATGAAAGGACCCAAGTACCCCTACTAGGAGTCCATGAGTGGCCAAAAAAGGCCCCCAAACATTTGGAAATGTCATCACATAGTTCAAACACCACGTCTGCTATGTCATCTGAATACATATGTGCTGGATAACCAGGTAGGAAGAGGGTCTCCCACTTATACCCCGAGTTTTCTCTCTCCTCTCCCAGCCCCATGTGCCACATCCTTCTCAAGCTCCAAACCAATGGGTGTCTTTGTGCCTCCCGGCCCCTGCCTATCCCCCACCTCCTGGTCTGGGCAGGCCTCCATCTCTGCCCTTCTGGGCCTCTCAGTGTTGGTCAGTGTTCTCTTTTCTCTCTTTAACTCGACATAAGCAGACAGATGGAAATGATAAAATTAGAACATAAGCTTTCCTTTGGGGACATCCCACAGACTCTGTAGAGTTCTCCAGACAAAAGCAACAGAGTGGATAACACTGGGGGTTTTCGGCTTTCAGAATTCAGAGACGGTTCCAAGGAAGTAGTGAGTAAAGGCCAACATGGGAGGAAAGAAAACCTGTAAATTAGAAGGCTGTTGGCGTTGCACAATTCAATCCGGCCTTTTGCTGTTTTAATCAGCTTCAGTTGAAGATGAGTCCTGTCTAAATGGAAAAACTGGGCTGTTGTTTTCACCCTGATTCCAAATCTCAGGGAGCTCTGCCTTCCAAGAGGAGGACTCCGCGGTGCTCCTGGCGGGTTCTGGTTCTCAGCAGGAGAGGGGACAGCCAGGCCCACAGGCCCAGCTGGTGGCAGGCAGGACAGCAGATGAGGGGTGGATGCAGAGGTGGGTGGATTCCTGGCAGCGCTCGGACACTGCGTTTCAGCGGCTGAGGGACAGCTGTGGGGTGCCCATGGACAGATGCGCAAGTGCAGGGAGCATCAGTACTGGAAAAGGATGACCTGCGGAAGGAGGGTGTGGGAGGTGGCTGAGCTGGGGGTCTGCCCCTCCAGTAGCTCCCCAGAGGTCCTTAAGGCACAGAGAATGCGGATGGCCCGGGGCCCAGATCTGGGTTCAAATCCTGGCTCTGGTACTTATTTGCTGTGGACCTCGGGCAACTCACTTCACCTCTCTGAGCCTGTTTCCTCATCTGTAAGATGGGGATGACAAGACCTCTCTCTCTCAGGATGGGGAGGATTCAGTGAGATACAAGAACAGCAGCAAAGGTCTGCTGGGCACTGCACCCGGCCTGACCTGCATTGGTGGAGCCTCATCACAATCCCTCGAAGATGTCCCACCGTTATCTCCATTTTATAGGGGAGGGCACTGAGGCTCAGGGAGGTGAAAATTAGTGAGCCCGCGGATAGGTTGCACAGCTAGGAGGAGGCGGACCCAGCACTGCAGCTGAGGCCTGGCTCCAGAGCGAGCTCTCTTCATTATATCACACCGCCTCTACGTCTCCACGATCACCACGGCAGCTGTCATCATGCTTATGACACACCATGCAACGGGCCAAGCATTTCATGCTCACTTAGTCTTTACAAAGCCGAGAGGCAGGTGGCTGAGAGAGGCCAGCTACCTGGCACACAGTGAGTGATCAGGGACTGTCTACCCCTGTCCCTCTCCTCTTCCACCCAAAGCACCTGGCTGATTTCTCAAGCTGCTGACACAGCCAGCTCCCTGAAGGTCTGGTCAATGTGATGTCTCAGTGAAGGGTCAGGCGGACCACAGTTCATTGTTCCCGGGACATCAAGTGGGTACAGCCATGTGGCTGTTCGTTTTCTGATCAGGAAGGTTACTTGCCCAGATCAGTTACCATGAGGAGGAGATGGAGGAAAGCATAACAATAACGACCATCTATGGCTAATTTCTGTGTACCAGGCACTGTGCTACATTCTTTTTTTAAAATGCTTTTACTGATTTTTAGAGAGAGGAAGCGAGAGGGATAGAAACTTAGAAACATTGATAGGAGAGAATCTCATCTATCAGCTGCCACTGCACATCCCACACTGAGGATCCAGCCCAAAACCTGGCCATGTGTCCTGACCGGGAATCGAACTGAAGACCTCTTGGTTCCTGGGTTGACAGTCAACTGCTGAGCCACACCAGCTGGGCTGTGCTAGGTTCTTTACATACATTACTGCATTTGCTTTCAGCAACAAGCTTGGCTGTGGCACCTACTATTTTCTCCATTTTGCGGCTACAGGAACTGAGGCTCAGAGAAGCTAACTGTGTTCCCAGGTCTCAGAGTGAGAAGTGGCAGAGCAGGGATTCTGAGTCTGCCTGACTCAGCTCACACCACATTGCCTCACCCACTCCCCCAGCCTCGGGCAGTGCTCTCCTCTGGCCTCTGGGACACCGGGCTCTGGGCTCTTATTACAGGACACTCTCTGGTAAGACCACTCCGCTCTGTGGACCTCGGTCTCTCCATCTTATCAGTGACTGCTTGGCCCTGATTTCTAAGCACCTTCTAAGTTCTGAAATTGTGGGACTGGGGGCCATGATTTGGAAGAAATGTGGTTCTGGAGATTCACAGGTTTTTGTGGCCCAATGATGTGGTGGGGGGCAGAGGGTGCTACTCCCGAATGCTCAGGGACCGTTCTCCTGGCCAGGCCAGTGATGCTCTCGATCAGTGGGTTCAGGGGCCTGCCCCAGTGGGGCACTGAGTCTCCTTAGAGCTAGGCTGGCTCAGGCCTGGAGTGACTTGGGAGCAAGCCCATACAGTTCTGCACTGACTGACCACACACAGCCCCCGGCCCCTAGGGATTTGTCAAGATGTGGACAGAAAAGGCCCCCAGGAGCTGGCAGGAAGGCTTGACAGTGAGAGGGAGAAAGATCATGAAGGGAGGGGGCGCATTTTTCTGCAGAGCAGCTGGATGTGAAGTTGGGGATGCATCCCAGCAAGAGAGCTCTGGCCCAGCAGCCAAACCCAGGGGCCAGAAACCTTCTCCAGCCAAAGCTGCCAGAGCCCAGGCTGGCTCATCCTTCAAGCTGAACCAGACATAACCACAAGCTTAGCTGAGCAACCAGAAGGCCAGGGCTTCTCTCCAAGCTCTGAGCACAGCCCTAAATACTCCCAAGGCTAATCCCCTCCAGATAACGCCCAAGTCCCTCACCCAACGGTCCCGGCCCATCATTATGTGACCCCTGTCACCACCCCGCCCCACTTCCCTGGGTCTCAGTCACACTAAACACCACTTAGTCCCTCAAACCCAGGCTCCCCAATGCTTGCCTCTGTGCCTAGCATGTTCTCTGCTCCCAACGTGGAACGCCCTTCTCCTCATCCTCTGCTTCTCCCCTAGAACTTTCACTCCCTCTTCTGGGACCTTGAAGGCCATGTTCGTCCCTCACCTCAAGTGCCCTGTCACCTGCACTGCAGCTACCCACCGCCGACTCTAAGCCACACATTCCCAGAGGACAGGGGCCATGCCAGCTGGCCTCTGCAGTCCTGTACCAGGTCTGATGAGATGAATGCTCTCCTACAGGAGGGGCAGCTCTGAGGCAGGCAGTCCTAGGATGGATGCCAGCCCTACCAACGCTCTCTGTGGCCCTGGGCCAGAACTGCTGTCTGAGCCCCAGTGTCTGCAGGTGTGAAACGGAGTCAACAGAGTCAATGTAACTATCCTCCCAGGGGGGCAGTGGAGGCCAAGGTCAGATAGAGCACTGTGTAAACTGTAAAGTGCTCCGTGAAAGGACATGGTTACTGATCGAGATGGACTTCAGAGTCCGACAGACTCGTTGCATCCCTGGACAAGTCATCGCCTCTCTGAGCCTCTGTTTTCTTATCTTTACCATGCGGATGCCATCCTCACACCCACAGAGGGGTTGGGAGGCATCAGACAATGTGTGTAAGTTTCTGTCATGAAGAGAGGAGCAGCTCCTACTGTGAGTATGGCAGTCCCAGAGGGGACCTTCCTGGGACGCGCTCACCCATCACCAAGTACTATGGGATTTTGTCTTGAACACTACCGGTTACTTATAAACCTATCTGTTCAACTAGGTTGTCTGTACCTCCATACCATTTACCTTCCCCCATGGTGCCCAGGAGCGAGCCCAGCACACAGTAGGTGCTCAGTCAGGAGGCAGAGTAAGAGGGGCTGTCCTGGAGGAGTGCTCCTCACCTCTGGCTGCCTGCCGGAATCACAGAGGCTAGGTATTTATCACACCAGCAGATCCCTGGTGTCTGCCCCAGACCTCACCATCAGCTTTCCAGGGGCTAGGCTGGGAAATCTGTATCTTTACAAACTCCCCAGCTGATGCTGAAAATCACAGCAACAGCAACCACGCTCTGCTGGACTCAAGGGTCCCTGGGGGCCCTTCCAGCCTGAAGGCCCTGGCTCTCTCTCCTTGGCCCACCACCCTGACTCCCAGCACTCCCTCTCTCTGAGGGCCACTACAGTGATATTTCTGACAGGCCTCCAGGGACCACTCCTGCCCCAAGACAAAGTCCACATTCCTCCACCTGGCAGGCCGAGGCCCTCACCCTCACTGTTCTTCCTCCCAAGCCTGTGTGCCAGCAACACTGAGTTCTCGGTGTACCCCGAGAGAGCTTCTCATGCCTTCCCCAGAAACTCGGATTCAGCCTTCAGGCCTGGGCTCAGACATTGCCTTCCTCCAGGAAGTCTTCCTTGTGTCTTTCCTGAGCTGCACCCCCACCCTCCACTGCCCAGCTCCTGTGGCTCGCCCATCAGGTTGATCACAGTGTTATAACTTTGGACTGTGGCCTCCTCAAGGGCAGGGACCATGCTTTCCTCATCTCTGTGCTCTTGGCAGCTGATGCGGGGCTCCTGGGCACAGTCAGCATATGTCAGCTGAATAAATGAGTAAATGAATGAGTAAATGTACAGGTTTTCATTCAAGCTCTGTGACCTTGAGCTACCTGAGCCTCAATTTTCCCCTTTCTAGAATGGGGGCAGGTGTCTTAGAGCAGTGGCTTTCAGGCTAAGCGTGAGGTGTCTTAGAGCTTGAGGGGGGTGGGGGCAGGGACTCCCTCTGCAGTTTCACCCCAAGCAGCTCCATCCACTTGCATCTCCATTATGGGAGATTTAATACAGGTTGGAAAAGATTTAATACAGGTTTCCAGGGCTTAAGAACAAAACTTTCAAGCCACTGGACTGGGTGCTGTCTAAGCTCCCTTCTGGCTGTTTAGTCCTAATGCTGGAGACCACCAGAAACCAGGATACCACAAAGGAGACCTTGCCACTTGGCCAAGGTCACTTGTTGACCTGCTATCCCTGGGCCTCACAAGCTGGGAATATTCACTCCCAACAGACAGGAATAAAAAGGAGAAAGGAGGAGGAACCAGAGAGATGGTGGGAGGCAGGGTGGTGTGTGATATGAGTCCCTTCTGGAACCACAAAGTTTGAGCAAAGTAACTAAATTCAGAAATCTGGAAAGGAGGAGGCCAGCTGTCAGTGCAGACCTGCAAGGAGGGCCGTGCACATTGAACACACTGGCACCTGCTGGAGTGACTGCCTGGGGGGCACAGAGCGTGCTGGGCAGAGAGGCATGGTGCCAGCTCGGTGATGAGGAATGCTGCCAGAAACCCATTCCCCGCAGGATGGCTCTGATCCACCAGACCCAGCCTGGCTCCATTTACCTTCTCACCCCGGTTGGAGAGCGGCCCATCCATATCGGCTTTGAGGTGGACGGGGGGCGCGGTGTAAGGCAGCCGGCAGTGCACCTGCCCGCACTGTACCTGACCTGTGGATGAGAGGATGCCTTGGAGCCCACACCCAGCCTCCATGCAGGATCCCACCTGGACCACTTTCACCTCTGCTACTTACCAGCTGATTGACCCTGGGGAAAATTTCAATAGGGTTGGTTGCAATGCTCTATGTGAAAGACTTTATAACCTATAACGTTCTATATAATCGTCCAGCTGACTGATAAACAAATACTCATAAATGAATATGTACTGAACACCTCCTACATGCAAGGCTGTACCCCATCTATTAGGATCCTCCCTTGGTGCCTTATCTCCCTCCCGGGTATCACCTAAGCTTTCCCAACACACTTCTGAGGGGACTCTGCACTCATATGGCACCTTATTCATGATGCTCTCCCTGGCCGCCCTGTTAATAATTGCAACCCAACACCAACACACACCCACACTCCCTATCTCTGCCAACTAGAATGCAAGCTCTAGTAAGGACAGGAATTTCTGTCTGTTTTCTAGTTTCTAGATTTTTGTGGATTTCCATTACCTAGAGGCATGGCATCCAGTAGGTACTCTTTAAATATTTGTTGAGTAAGTCTCCATACCCTATTCTAACATTTAAAACTGAGGGAAAGTCCATCCTAATGTCTGACCCAAACTTCTCATGTGTCAGCCTCTTTACCACTTCAGTAGAAAAGTCCATGGCTCCCTTCTCCCTGCACTGCATCTACTTTGGTAACAAATACAGAGCCCTATCCAGAGATTTACAATTGGTATGTAACTTGGGACAAGTCACTGTGCCTTTCTGAGGCAAAGTCCCCTCATCTGTTGTATACGATTGGGAATTCTTAACCTGGGGTGTTCTAGGAGTCCATGAACAGCCTGGGATGACCTGGAAAATTATGTGTGTATGTGCATTTTTCTGGGGTTGTTTCCAAAGTTTCTTTTTTATCAGATTCTAAACTCTAAGGCTCCAGGAAACTCGGGTCCTATGAATTTAGTTAACTTACAGCCATTCAGCAAGAGGCAGCAGGTCCACATACCCTTGACAGCTCCTGCCCCAAGCTGGGCTCCACCTCAAGGTGGAGAGGGAAGGGCACCTCAGCCCCTTCTCTGGGCAACAAACATAGATCTTTGGTCTACAAAGTGTGAGGGCAGTGTCCTGGCATGACTCTGGAGGCCATGGCCCCCTCCCAAGGGAGTCACTTAGATCCATTACTAACTCCACAGCAAATGCTAGCTGGTAGGGGCAATTCCTGGCACCCAGAGAGCCCCTGGTCCTTGGTGCCTTTAACAGAAGAACTACATCTTCTACCGGCTCTGTGCAGCCTGAACGTAAGTCATTGTTTAAAACAGAAAGGGAGAAAAAGTCCCTCCTACTGAGCGGATGGTTCAGAACCAAAACAGTACAAAGAGACAGTTTCCAACTGGCAGCCTGGTGCAGTAGGCAGAACTCTGCACCCTCAGCTCTGCCAACCAGAACCACCGCCGCCATCACAGAGCAGCTAATACATATCCAGCAATTACCAAATGCTGAAGACCTAAGTCGATGATCTCACTGAATGCTCACCACACTGCGTTGAGATAGGTATCCTTACTGTCTTCACTTTTACAGATGAGGAAACTGGTATTCAGGGAAGCTAAGAAGCCTGCCCAGTGTCACACAGCCAGGAAGTGGCAGGGGCGGGATCTTCAGCCTAACATCAAAGCCCACCCTCAACCATTAAACTAACTCGTTCCCACTGTCTTACTGTGAACCCTTGGTTTCCTCATCTGTATAACGGGATAGTGATCTCTAATGTTTAGAAACATCGTTAGCACCTGGCACATGGCAGGGGCTCAGTAAACAGCAGTGTCTCTCTGACCTCTTCCTCTTACTAGAGCCCCAGAAAAGAGGGTTTGAGTTTGTGAGTATATTGTAGCCACTTTTATTTTTCCGGTCGTGCCCAGCTTTGAGGAAACAAGCAATGGAAACACCCTTGAAGGGAAAGCAAATGTGTGGTAAGCACCTGCTCAATAGCAGATTCATTGATGTTTATCCCCCAGAAACGCACACCACTACAGCCTCACTCCTCCAGGTTCCTGCTCAAAGTTCATTCCACCATGACTGCCCTCCATCTCCCCACAGCGCTCAGTGCCCACTGCCATGCCTGCCCTCCCTCCTATATCAGTTTGTTAACTGTCTTTTCACCCATGTCCCGCCCTGGAATGTGAGCCCCAGAAGCACACAGGCCTTGGTCTACTGTGTTCCATGTTGTTTCCTAATGCTCAGGATATAAAAGGCACTCCAAAAATAACTACCGAATACACCAGTGGATTTCCACAACCCTGTGAGGTAGGCGTTATTAATGTCCCAGCTTACAGATGGGGAAACTGAGGTTTAAGGTGGTTAGGTGATTTTCCCATGGCCTCGCAGCCCTGAGCATTCCCTCCACACTGGCCTTCTGCAACCCCAGAGGCACCCAACGCCACATGCTCCCTGGGTCAGGCTGCAGACCTGCCTACATGCAGTTCCTCTGACACGGGGCACTCCTAGTTCCCACTCCTTGTGTCTCACTCATCCTACCCATCATTCCCATCTCAGCGTGTTTGAGAGCGCCATCTCCACACTCCCATTCAGCACCTTTCCTCTAGGAATCACGGCAATTAAAACACACGCTCAGCTATCTGGTTATTGTCCCATGAGGTCTCTCCCAACAGAATGCAAGCTCCACCAGAACAAGGACTTGACCCATCTTGCTCTTTCC
>NW_006298351.1:2593458-2594153 GCF_000327345.1 Myotis davidii
AAGGTACTTGAATGGTCGAATGTTTGCGTCTACTGAGGCAGAGCCGGGTAACAACCCCTCTTCCCACCTCCTAGTTACTGCGAAGCCCGCATCTTCACCCAATGCAGCTCCTCCAGGCCACCCCACGCCTCCGCCGCCCCCGCGCGCTCCTCTCCCGCAGACCTGGCGGCCTGGGTGTCGCAATCACTTACTCTCGATGTAGCCGTGCAGGGTGACCATGCGCGCCCGCTCCGGGCTGCTGAAGGGGGAGTAGTGGATGTCGTCGGATAGGGCGGAAGGGAGGCGGGACGGCGGCGCCCCGGAGGGCGGCACAGGATGCTGCGGCGTGTGTTTTTTATGACGCGCCCGGCAGTTTTGAAACCACACCTGGAACGACAGCCTCAGCAGCCTCAACCTCACGGACCAGGGTCGGACGCGCCGCCGGGGACCCAGACGGGACTACCTCGTCGCTCCCAGAAGAAAGCGGCCTCGTGCGCCCGGGACGGCCGCCCTGCTAAGCGCTGCAGGGCCCACTCCCAGACCCCCTAGGCCCCGCCCCAGACCCGAAGGCCCCGCCCTCCCCCGTCTCCACCTGAATGACCCTCCGGCTGAGGCCCGTGAGGTCCGCCAGCTTCTGCAGCGTCTGTGCGTCGGGGTTGTTGTCCTGCGCGAACTGCGCCTGCATAACCTGCCCAGCGCGGGAAGGGGCGGGGGTG